>NC_049215.1:28523078-28823078 GCF_013347855.1 Anguilla anguilla | reverse complement strand
CATCTCTCATATCCCCAGAGAACACCACAAAAATACAGACCATTCCTCCCTTCACATCTAAACACAGATCACTCAGACATTCACATTACAGACCGCAGCAACATCCCTGATTACAGACCACTCTTTCATCCGCATCTAAACACAGACCACTCAGACGTTCCAGTGAGTACAGACCACTTTTCCCCCACATTCACATTCAAAACTGCCACTGCAAACCACTGCAACTATGGCAACATTCTGACTGCTCAGCTGTCCCAGCATGCACTGGGGGAACACTGTTGCACAGAGGAAGAACAGCACTGCAGGAGGGCCAGCAGAAGGAAGCTGATCCTAGAGTGAAGTTGGGGGGGTGGGGGGGTGGGGGGGGTGGGGGTTGGGGGGGCTTGCTGGGAGTGCCGCAGAGGGGCAGCGAAGTAATCAATACTCCATTTAAAAGCCCGCTCCAGCACACGCTGCTGAAGCCAGCCCCGGCTCCCGGTGTAAAAAAAGATGTTGTGTTTGGGGTCATTAAATCTTCCCCAACACTAATCTTTCCAAACTCAATGAGAAGCTAAGGCATGGAAAGAGATAGAATGACCCAGAGGCAGTATTATAGGTTACATTCACTCCATCCGGTTATTTGCAGAGTAAATGTTCCACTCTTCCAACCTACAGCTTGGGGGATTTTAATTCATCACACAAGTTCTTGTAAACACTTTTTCGCTTTTTATTTGAACTTCCTTAAGAACAAAATGCTGGAAAATCGTTCAGAAAGGAATTATTTGGCGTATCTGTGAGATTCACATGCAGAGAACTGAGAGAAGTGAATGTTGCGCATGAATGAATAGTTATTTACCTGCAAATTTAAAATAACCCAGAAACACACATGTACAAAGAGCTGCAATTTCCTCTATCTCGTCTGTGCCGGTGTATGCGTGTGTGTGTGTGTGTGTGTGTGTGTGTATGTATGTGTGCGTGAGAGAGAGAGAGAGAAGCCTTGTAATCAATAGCACTTCTGATAAAAGCTGTAGGACTTATGCAGCATATATTGCAGAGAGTCTTCCTGTCAGCATATCTACTCCAGGATCAGACTGGCACATTTCCTGTTTGACGGGCCCCTCCAGCACGCGGTCCGGTCCGCACGGGCTGCTGGGTAGATAGCATTGTGATGTTTCCAGAACGTCCCATAATGAATTCTGTTTAATTTGAGCTGGAAACCCCCGGCGAACGTTAATGGGAAGAAGCAAGCGTGATCAATTCGGCCATTACTCAGGGACGGTTCCGTCTGTCCACCTCGTATTCGCCGGCTGAACACGAATCGCCGCGTTCACACCCGTTTGTACCAATTACGCAGGGGGCGGCCATGTTTCCTCATTAAGCGGAAACAGCCGTGTTCGCGCCATTACGCGGGGGTAGTTTTTCATGTTCGCCCATTAAAGGTAAGTCACACCGCATACGTTACCCAGAGACGGCCATATTAACACCGGCTACAGAGACAGGCCTGCGATGGCTTACTTTCTGAAAGCTGTTCCATTGAGGAACGGCCAATCGCAGACGGTACTCGATTATCACAGGTAGCCTATGGGGCGTCACGGTTAGCCGGGCACCGCGACAGAGAACAGCGAGCGAGCTGACGGCTGATTTCCTGTGCCTGAGGGCCTGGGCGAGGGAGCGCCTGAGGGATTTTCCGCGTAGGAGGAAAAAGCCCCTCAGTCATTACACGTCCGTTTTCCCCAGCCCAGTTCTATCGCTCCCATCACCGAGTAGCACGGAGAGAGACCCGCGTCCCACTGATAACGGCGCAATCACAACTCCGGGAGAGAGAGAGAGATCCGCACAGACTCAGATCGCTACAGAGAGCCTGTCTGTAATACGGGCCGATATACCACCACCACGAGCGCGCGCGCCGGGGGCGGCAGGGACCGTTTACGATGGCGGACCGACACCCGGGGGAGGCGATAGGGGGGGGAGCTTCGCTCCGCACCCGACGGCCGGCTGGAGAGAGAGGGGCGGAGCCGAAAGGGTCATCGGAACGCGGCTCGCTGCGGCTCGCTCCTGCACAGCGGCACCGCTCAGGGAAGAGCCTGAAATATTCATCAGCCTGTGTATTTTTATAGGGGAGGCTCTCTTTATCTGAGCACTGTATGGAGGCTCTGACTGGAAAGAGCTCTCCCTACAGACAACCCTCCATTAATCCCCGTCTAGAGGTATTCTCAAAATAACCATCTCTCTCTCTTCCTCTCTCTCTCTCTCTTTCTCTCTCTCTCTCATTGTACTGTTCAGATTTTCCCCTCCCTCTCACCAACCCAGCTGGTCTCTTTCTCTTTCTCTCTCTCCCTTTCTCTCTCTGTGTCTGTCTGTATCTCTCTGTGCTTCTCTCTTCCTCGCTCTGTCTCTCTCGCTCTCCTCTCTCTTACTCTTTAATTGCGTTGTTAAGATGTTCGGGTCCACGCTTCTCGGTTTTTCCTGTCTGTGCCTGAGCAGAAAGATATCAGAAGACCATCAGAGCAACTGCAGCTGTCCAGGAATAATTATTTATAGCAAGCCAATTAATGCTGATCCTAATCAGCTGCACAACAGCTCTGACGATGCCCCACCTCCTCCACCCATCCATTCAGCCCCGCCTGCCCTCCTCTGAGTTCCACCCATTCATTCTAACCCTTTGAAGGGGAGGGTCTTTGGAATGTTTTTTTTTTCTTTTTTTAAATCAAGTCATTGTTCTAGAATTCCATTGCTTTGTTACCAGTAGTGATTGTTACATCAGCACTAGAATGTTCAGTTAAGAACATTCTACTCACATCTTAAAGGGATCTTAAAGGGTTAAATAACAAAGCTGAACTGGAATTAATGCCCAGTCACTGAAAGCCAGCCTCTGTAGCGCACGCCCGTGAGTGGACATGTATGCACACGCATACGCACACTCGCGCACAGTGACACGGGCGCACAAATCACACCATTCGAAAGACGTGCGTGATTAACGTGATCCTGACTCCAGCGTTGGCACTCGGGAAAGGTACGGGTTTGGCAGCAGGGGACCGCATTTGAATAAAGATCATTTTTAAATGAGAAGCGTGTGAACTTAAATCACACCGCTGCGATAACCAGGACGACGCGGAAGCGCCAGGGTGCACTCAGCTAACCTCTCTCTTCATATCCTGAGCTTCCTCCCTTCAGAACCCAGCGTTCCGGCTTCAAATTACAAATTAGCTCTCCCATCCCGGGCCTGAACCTAGCTGCAGACGTGACACGGATCATGGTTTTTTTTTTTTTTTTTACAGGTGTGACAGTGGATAGGTGCATACAGGTCATAGAGGTGTGTCATTAGATCTACCTGCCTGACAGCGATGAGGGGTATATCGGTGAGACAGCATTTAGGCGTGTACAGGTAACAGTACAGTACGGGTATTAGGCGTGTCCAGGTGTACAGGTATTAGCTGTGTACAGATACAGTGCATAGAGGTGTGTGATTAGATATACACCTCATCACTATCAAACAGGCATATTTAATCACACACCTATATGCACTGTATCTGTACACACCTAATACCTGTACCATTACCTGTTCACGCCTATATACTGTCTCACCAATATACACCTCACCATTATCAAACAGGCATATCAGAGTATATCAGTGAGACAGTATTTTGGTATACACAGGTAGCAGTTATCAGGTATGTACAGGAATGACAGTAACCAGGTGCTCCTCTTGTGTCAGAACACAGAGAACATCTACAAAGCATGAACAGATTTTTTTTTTTTGTCCTTTAAATCCAGAGGGGAAACTGTGAAAAGGGGACTCTTGGACTTATTTCAGCTGAGCAATATTAAATCCAGGCCAAAAATAACTTCAAACACAGCCTATTTCAGACCTACTCTGTACTTCTTTCTGCCATGTAATACAGCACACAGGCCTCCAGTACAGGACACACCGTGGCCACTTAATATAATAATAATTGAATCTCTAAACCTGGGCGGTCCAATCTTATCCTCAGGTGAGTTAGCACTGGGCTAAAACAAAAACCTGCACCCACATCAACCCTTTTCATACAAGACTGGACACCCCACATTGCTCTAACCCAGTACATACATCAGCTTTTATAAACAGCCTATACTAAATGGTAAATGGACTGCATTTATATAGCGCTTTTATCCAAAGCACTTTACAATTGATGCCTCTCATTCACCAGAGCAGTTAGGGGTTAGGTGTCTTGCTCAGGGACACTTCGACATGCCCAGGGCGGGGATCGAACTGGCAACCCTCCGACTGCCAGACAACCGCTCTTACCTCCTGAGCTATGTCGCCCTATACTACTGCTGTCCATACACAAGCGTTACATGTCCATATTGCAAGATATCGCTACTGTTTAACCCAGTAAAAGATCTAGAAGAGTGAGTACATGTCTATTCTAAGCAGAATAAGGATGGGATTCAAACAACATTTGCTTTAACTAACAATTAAACGAAAGAAAGCTTTTCGTCTTCACAAACACGGTCTGGCGAGTTCTTGAAGCACTAAAACCAACTCACCAAATTGAATTCGCGAAGAAAGTTTAATGTTTGCATTTACTTACAAGTCAAAGTAAAGGACAAATGTTAATTGAATGCAGGCCTAAACTGGCAGTTAGAATTTTGCGAGTGTAATCCCACCAAAGCTTTGTGCTTTTAAAACGTATCTAACTATTCCATAACAGCACAATCAAAAATAACATCAAGCTACCATCACATACCTGCTACTTATATCTATGTACATTAGATATTATTAATAAAGTTGCGCCAATATTTACTTGGCTATGCTGCCTGATGTTGTTTTATATTAGAACAAATGCAAACTGCAACAAAGTTTCCACTTCTTCACAGAAGGTGTATAGGAGCACAAACGTTGAAGAACCTAGGAAGGAAAAAATGTAATAAATCTCAGATTTGTATGAAGAAATATTTTTTTTTAATTGTGTTCAGGGTCATTTTATAGAGCAATATAAACCAAGTTCACCAACACATTTACAGTGCTAGCAAGCCCCAAAATGTGAGATCTTCTCTATGTGAATCAGAATAAGACCTCCAAAGAACCCAATATGTTAGGTGGCGGCCTTTGATGGCTTGGGCGTTGTAACCCTAAACGTTTGAATTCAAAGCTCTTTAATCTTCAAAGAACCACATGCGTCTTCACTTTTGAAGGTGCAAGGTGTTGCTGAGAGATGAGAGATGACAACGACTTTTCAGGAAAATTCCTTGGACGTTCTAAGATTCCAGCATCTAAGAGGTTTCTAAAACTTGGCAGTTTCCTGATCCAACTTTACAGCCGTCTCGTCTCCTTGCATGTTTGATCAGAGCCGAGCTTAGCATTACAGTCACCAGACAGAATGGCAATAGGTCACTTCTACAAGTATGCAGAAATACACATAATACATTACAGAGTGGTGCTTTAACAATGGTGCTCGCTATAGCTGCACAAATTCATACATTCAAAATGGCTGGCTAACTAAAGTTATCAAATATAACAGCAGCAGTAGAATTAGCCCTGGTGATGAATGCTTGGGACCACAGGACTAAAGGCATGATTACTGCTCGAACCTAGCACTCACAATGTAGAGGTGTCAGTGTTCAGTTTGTAATTCAGTAGGAAAATTCTGCCTGACCCAAATTTCAGTAATATACATATTAACATACATGAAGTTCCAATATATTTCCATATATTATTTTCTGTATTGGTTGATATCCCCTCTTTTTCTAATATACTTTTTCCCCCAATGGGCAGCTCCTAACAGGTCCCAGTGCAAACATCCTTTGGACCCATTTGGGTAAAAAAAAAAACTGTTGGATTTGACAGCATGATTCCACGGTATTTCCTGCAAATTTCCTGCACTGATACAACCTGCGGGCGAGTTAAGACCGGTTTCATTTCATAGCCTATATTTTGTGGCCTGCTGTGGTGCTCAGTAATGGGATAACAATTGATACAGCAGTGTCGATGATGTTCAACACTCAAACGGCTTTGCTGTCGAGTTAGAATTGACTGCTCGTGCTGGACTGGTTGTGTTTACCAGTTCAATCTGATATCAGACTGAGCAGACTTGACGTGATGTCTATGGTTGCTCTTAGGCGATAAAGGCTGTAGGGTAATGATTAGATTTCGGCGACGATCCACGTCAAGATCTGCTGGTTGAAACGTGAAGCATCGCGTGCGTGATATCGCAAAACAACACGTGACGCATCAAACTCACAAGCACGATATCAAAGTACCAAAATTGAACAATGACACATATATTTTGTCTCCCGGAAAAAAATCAAATTCCTATCGGTCATATCCAATCTGCCACTGGGCCTGTGCTGAAGCAGTTTGGCGTCCCGCCCACTTTGTTGGGGGTTCCGATGAATTTGAATCTTCACAAGCCAGTTAAAAGCCACATGGAACCGAGCGGTCACTGCGCCAAGCACATGGGACTCACAATGAAGGCAGCCCACAGCACTTCATGAAAAATCTCCATTGGCCCATCCAACTGCATATTCATTTATTATTTATCTCACCAATATTGCGGCAATATGCATCCACCGTTTTGCACATCTAAAAAAAAAAGAAAAATGCAGGAACTGCTCTTTCTTGTGGTTGTTTAATGTGTGTCAAGTTAGTCTGAGAGAAGAACCACGAGATGAACAACATGGCTGCTGTAAATTAAATTAAGTTTACATAGCATGACAGCGCAGGTTACGGCCTAAGCAAACATACACACCCCACAAGAGACTAGTTAGCTATTATTAGCCGACTTGCTGTTACCTAGCAACGGTTTTTCCAGGCTTGTAATGTGCTCTGGATTTTCAATCGATTGGCTTTTAATGAACAGACTATGACATTATGGTGCACAATAGCAAATTAATTTTTTTTACATTTTTTAAATAAAATAAAGTTTTGAGTGGTTGGCCATCGGCTTTCCACCCCACGTTCGACGCTGAAAACTACTCAGCTCACAAAAGCCGGACACTGCGGTGTTTACCGGGAAAAAACGAAGGGAGGCGGGAAAGCCATTGTCGACCCAAATGACACCCCGCTGACCAACTGACCAATAAATTACTGCTATTTCACAAATCAAACGGGGCCTTCCTGAATACTCGTTTATAATGGGTTTCTGATAGGCAGTGTGAATGCGAGGCCTCTCACTTATTCAGTAACACCTCAAGCATCTCTCAACAAAGGGGGCATGCAGTTCCAAAAAAGTTTTTTTTTTTAAATAAATATGCTCCACAGTATTTTCAGATATGTAGCAGTATCTTAAAACAGCAACAGTTTGTAATACGTTCCATATTATGAAGTGTTGCAATATATTTCTTGATCCTGACAACATGTATCAGCATATCACACCACATTACATTTATTTGGCAGACACTTTAACCCAAAGCGATGTACAATAAGCCCTGTTAGGCTAAAGGTTGTTATATAAATATCTCACATCCCTGATAGTGTCTCTTAACACTGAATGCAGCACACATACAGCTCAACAAAAAAAAATCTCTCATTTAGTCTCTGTCATCTGATATAGTATATCTCCATGAGAGTATGCCTCTGCCTTTACAGAAATACACAGTTCTAATACTGCCGGTGACTTGATATACTGCATATAAGTATAGGTCACTGACATTTAATAAAGCATGGATCACCCTCCAATACACTATACATCACTGTAATTCAATATTGTAGGCTATATATTTAATGCTAGAAGCATCTACCACTGGATAGAGAACCTCAGAAGTTTTAAAAAAGCTGAAATATTTACTTTGAGAACCATGGACAGTATTAAACCGAAGCGATATCTATTCAGCAGGTTAGTCATGTACACTTTTCTGATAATAGTTTATACGGGCCTTCGTTCAAAGAATACCTTCGCCTGAGACTCTTCTGACCTCGTCCTTTCCTCCATTATAATTATTTAATCAGCACAGGAACAACTGTCACCCCTGAGAGAAAGGGGTAATCCTGCCGACGCGAGCACAGGGAACGCTCTCATTGAAATGCACAGTGATGGAGGGACCCTTATTAAAGCAAGAGTGAGAGAGAGACCCTGCCAGTGAATAGAGTGAGAGAGCTACCCTGCCACTGAATAGAGTGAGAGAAAAACCCTGCCAGTGAACAGAGTGAGAGATACCCTGCCAGTGAACAGAGTGAGAGATACCCTGCCACTGAATAGAGTGAGAGCTACCCTGTGCCAGTGAACAATGAGAGAAAAGCCCTGCCAGTGAATAGTGAGAGACCCTGTGCCAGTGAATAGATTGAGAGAGAAAGCTGCCAGTGAAGAGAGAGAGAGAGACTCTGCTTTTGAATAGTGAGAGAGAGAACCTGCTGGTGAACACAGAGAGAGACAGAGAGAGAGACCCTGCTAGTGAATAGAGAGAGAGAGAGAGAGAGAGAGAGAGAGAGAGAGAGAGAGAGAGAGAGAGAAAGCTGCCATTGATGAACACAGTGAGGGAGATGCAGGGTACCGCTGGTCAGCAGAGTAATGCTCTCATTTTATACAGAGCGGAGGTGGAGAGGTCTCACTTTACACACAGGGGAGGAGGAGGAGGGTTCCGTTTATACTCAGAGGAGAGAGAGGTCCGCAGCTGCCTCAGTTATGTCACACACATAAAACCAGACAATGAAGGAAGAAGCCATCCAATCCCCTGGACAAGATTAACCACCCTATCGGCTTCGGCATGCAGAATTACCCACAAGGCCTGTGCCTAACGCATGCACCGAAACAGCAGGTATGTTTGGAGTCTGTGCACACATTTGTGTGAGATTAAGCATACGTGTGTGTGCATGTGTTTAAGTGCAAGCTTGTGTGCGTGAGTGTGTGCGCGTTCTTGTGTGTGTGTGTGTGTGCGTGTGTGTATGCCCATGTGAGTGTGTGTGTGAGCGTGTGCGTGTGTGCGCACGTGCGTGTCTGTGTGTGTATGAGTCTGAGGAAAGACTCAGAAATACAGCAGCCACAATGCGGATCCTCTTGGGTAATGACGGGCTCCTCGTATTTCCTGCCGTTTTTCTCTCAGGTAAAACCACTTATGGAGAAAATAAGTGCGGTTTCCTCCTGCGATTGCTGCCACACATCAATGCTTTAATGCATCACTCAACAAATCACTGAACTTTGGCCCCGGATGCATTTTTTTCCCCTTCTTTCTGCTGCTTTCTGAATTACTCAGGGAAGAGCTGGTAAAAATAAAACTCCCCCACTGCATCTGACATACATTCACTAGTTCTGCTCATGGTGCCTCCACTGCGTGTTTCAAAGTGTACCCATCAGCCCGGGCCCCACGGTCCTTCTATTTGTGTAAGAAAGTGCGTGTTTCTGTTGGTACAGCTGTGTGTGTGTGTGTGAGTGTGTGTGTGTGTGTATGTGAGAGTGTGAGTGTGTATGTGAGAGAGAGAGGAGACTGTGTGTGTGTGTGTGTGTGAGAGAGAGAGAGAGAGAGAGTGAGAGAGAGAGAGAGTGAGTGAGTGAGAGAGGAGACTGTGTGTGTGTACATATGTACTGTATGTGTGCGTGTGCCTGTCAGTTCAGACAAAATTTATGTATCAGTGCAAACAAGTCCACCTTTCTGCCAGAGAAAATTGATTTCAGCCACTTGACAAAAAACACTTCACTTCATAACTAACAGCAAAAGCAAGCCAGTCCCCTGAGTTCTGTGTGCCCGCATTCAAGATATTAACGTCTTACTAATTCTTTGTATATTTCATCATTGCCTGGCACCTTTAAAATAAGGACAGACTCAGTTTAATGTCTCAGTTGCACTCTACTAACCTCCTGAAAACGGTAAAGAACATATCCAGTAATTAATGAGGAAAGGTGGATTAAAACTCCAGGATTACAAAGACCATTGATACCGTAGCGACGGATTATCAATTATACGGCCTTCAAAGCACCCCTTTACTGTACCTCAATGCCTATTATCAGCCAGTCTGTGAACGTCCTGACTAGTTTCATTAGCGCTGTCAGGATACTGTCATTTCTGCCCATTTATATTCTCTCTGAAATCACGAATCCTCGTCCAGCAGCCACAGGAAACAATGGAACAGCCTGCGGGAGGGTCTTAGGGAGTCCGCGGACATTTTTACAAAGAATCTCAAGACGTACCGGTTTAGCATTGCTTTTCATTGAAGTGCCTCCTGCAAGTGCCTCCTAGACTTATTTTTTCTTTTGGTCTATTTAACCGTTTTAAATTATTTAATATTTAATTATTTAATTTAATTATTTTTATTAATTACCTGATTTTTACATCCACACTCATTTCTTTTCATTGTAGCCATCTTTCTTTTCAGCCTGCTTGACATTTTCATTTTGTGTTAAGCACACTGTGTTGCAAATTTGTATGAACAAATGGTGAAAACAGTGGAATAACACTGGGCAGAGGCATACTGTAAAGGCGTGGCATGGGGGGGGACACTGGTCAAAATATGACCTGCCACCTTTAGTGTCCCTCCCCCCCCCCAACACTACTGAGCCAGAATGCTGTCTAACAATGGCCAAATCCCATTGGATCAGAGCACTGTCAACATGTTGTCTTATTCGTGGAAAACAGTTTATTTAATTCAATGCAGACGATTTTTGACGCACTGTATTCATTTCTAATTTCCTGATTTCTCAGGGGTCCACCCCCACCCCTCACCACTGGCTAAAATAGTCTGCTGAGCTGAAGTCACAGGAATTAATCATCCATGATGTCTTACTGTAGAACCGCGGTAACCAACCCCTGGAGATCCACCTTCCTGTAGGTTTTCATTCCAACCCTAATTTGGCACACCTGCCTCTACTAGTTAGCAGCTGAACAAGATCTCTAGTTGTTGAACGAGGGTGTGCTTTGTTAGGGTTGGAATGAAGACTTATCGGATGGTAGATCTCCAGGAATAGGGTTGCCTACCACAGACTTAAAGCGCTGCTGTATTGCCCTTATGTTCTATAGCACAGTTCAGTAGTCAAATTGCTCCTCTACTAGGGGGCGCAGCAGATTCCAGAGTTACAGTATCTGTGATCTGTTTCAATGATGTTTCCAATGCTGTGTAAAACACACACCTACGACAGGACTTTAAAATGGACACTCCATTACTACTGCATTATAGATGGGCTTTAAAAAAAATAAATAAATAAAAAAAATTTTAAATCATGCTAGACTGAAACCAGTCACATCATCTAGTCAAAATGACCGCCAGGGTTCATTTCAGTGCATGACTGAGAATTTGAGTCGGCTACAGGCTAATAATTATCAATTAATGGAAACGGTGGTGTGCGTCAGCAGAGAGTACGTGCCCATCCGCATCAAGTTGTGCCGGTACAGACAGTGCGTATCTGCCCATCAGCACACGCAACACACAACTGTTGGGCTATTACATGTTTAAAAACGATGTCACGACAATTATTATAATATTAATAATAAAAAAGCTTGAAAAAAGGTTCAAGTCCTCACTATTTTCAGTTTAAAGCAAAAACAATTCAGAGAACATTAACTGCTGTCACGCCCGATAAGAAATAGGACTTCTTGAATGATATTGATACTTTTTTTTTTTCCTATGCAGGGAAATAAAAAATATATGTGCGCACTGTATGGCACTGAATGGTAAGCCTGCATGAGAAGAATGAAACAAAATAACAAAACTAAACAAAGAACAAACAAAGAAATGAGACCAAACTTCTAGGCTCCTCTGGATTCATGTCAGACATATATCTTTATTTCTAAAGTATGTGCAGTGACATTTCCTTTTGTTTATACCTGCTAGAGGCAACTAGGTCCCTGAAAAATGTGCATAATGTGAAAAAAATTGGTTTAAAAAAAAAAAAAAAGTGAAATCTGATTGGATGACACTATGCTCCCGAGTCCTTCCTACAGCGACCTCATTGGACGTCACATCTTTTCTCCCCAAATATAAGCGCTCATCAAAGCAGCTGAACATGGCTACTCATAACATACTGCCAGTCTGGAAAATAACAATCTGACAGATAGATATTGAGTGGAGAGCATTGATGGGTAAGCAAATAAGGATTAATACTGGAGACGCTTTTGTAAGATGGGGAGAGCTAGAACGACAAGGAATTAAAAACAGACGCCGAGGTGTCACTTTTCCGCTTGACAGACAAGCGAAGCTTGTGTTGTTTATTATTCTTAGATCAGTATCTAGCTAGCTCGTTACTTGGATGCAGTATCAATATCCAACATAATGCTACTTGTCAGTCTCATCCCACAAAGTTTGGTACTCTGTTTATACGTTTTAGCATTTCAACCACAAAGTTAAGTAGTTAATCACAGAATTTTCTAGTTCAGTAATGACTGTTGCATTTTTAATGATGTTATTAATGAATGCGGTTAAATAGGAATGTTTCTATCCAACCACATGCCGCATTTATTCATATTTTGTTCATCTACGAGCCACACGGTTTGAAATCGAACAGCCATCACCCAGCAAGTTCACATTGTAGTTTCTGAATGTTTTCATTTCTCTTAATAAGCATGCCCCAGTTAGTCGCCTGCAAGTGCGCCATCAATAAAGCACTAAACGCAAGCTAGATTACACTAACCCAGAACCATGACACAAATCAGATTTGTATCTGTACCATCTAACATGCATAAAATAAAACAAATATAAAATCCATAAAGCATGCTATTACAATCCTGAAATTGACAGTTTTGACCAAAAATTACAGTGCAGCCCGTAAGTAATTTGGGAAGTGACAATTTTTGTTGCTTCGGCTCTGCCACAGCCCCTTTTATAGAGCAGTGGCTCAGAATATAGAGGTACCAGGGAGGCAAACGTAAAGCAGTTACTGGCTAGCCATATATTTGCTGTTAACGCAACTTTGAATCACGTTTCTAACATATAAACATGATTCACAGCTTAGGCCTCCTGTACATTCCTTTTACTTTTGAGTATGAATTGCATAATTACCATTTAAATTATGCAAATCTGACTATATATATATATATATATATGAGTCATGATTTAATGTGAAAAAAGGACATTCATTATTTGAGTTATGTTGACTTTTCACTCAGTCCCATGTAAACCATATATACATTGTTCGCTCCAACATGAAGTATGGTAATTAGCACACAAAACATAACATCATCGCTGACATTCTGACAAAACAATGGCATCCACTACAAATGGAAGATCTGAAAGATGGAAGCATAATAAAAATTCATATTTTGAATGCATTGCGTTGAATACATTTGCCTCAGTCAGAGGCAGTAGCTGTAACACTGGAAAAGCTGCCTGGGTAGGCCTGCTTACTTATGAGAAAGAATATAACAAACCTGCAGCTCGAGCTGACAATCCTAAGCCATTTAAATTCCTGTGATACACAGCATAACTGCGAGTTAGAACCCAAACAGACTGTAATCACACTGTTCTCAGCTGTGGGAAAAAACAGTAAAACCCCTTTTTCTAAAATAAATGAGTAAAGCTTCATTACAATGGCAAAGGAATTGTGTGATTACTGTTAAAGGGGACACAAAGCATTCTGGGTTCATTTGCATTTTTACCTCAGATAAAATATGGTCCTGCATTCAAACTGACCTGTATTCGCAAGAAATATAAACTACAGTTAGCTTTTATTTTTTTTTGCAGCTACGAGGACTAGGGCACGGCCATCTTGGAACAAGCTAGGTCGTGACATCACTGGGTTGGTTTTTCTCGGCTGCTCAAGCTATTCCTTTTACTGGACTCCTGGCCTTCAATGGGCCCAACGACGAACAGTGCGGAAAGGAACTAAACAAAACCCAAGGATGGTCCTTAAAGCATCTCCCTGGGATACCAAAATGAGTATTTATCAAACCAAACGTATTCATTTATTCATTCAAACTGCCTTCAACAAGACCACAGATACTGAGTCCACCTGTGGGATGGGGACAACATAAGGTTGTGTCATCCATATTAAGACCACGAATACAAAATGCAAGCTGATCGTAAAGCTTTAACTGCACCGTGGTAAACAGTGATATCACCATGTTTCAAGGGTACTGGACAAACATCAAATATCACGGTGACCTCGCTGTCATTAGGATACATAGTCAGAATACATAAATACATGCAAATATAAAAATCTCACAAATCCTGTTAAGTTGTACTCATGAACACTGAATCAAGTCGGTGTCCTGACTCGAGTTTCAGCTTCACAGAGAATTCAGACTGCGCAGATGACTTTCACAGTCGTCAGAGATACGAAAATATCTTCCTTCCTCGGTCACATGACTCAGAGATCACAACTGCTGGTCTCTCACTGCCAACCTACAGCTGTACGAGGTTAGCGCTAAAAATAGATTCCAATTTCAGCAACAATTTACAACAGAATGTGATTTGGATGAAGACGAGCTGAAGAAGTGTGTGAATTGTCTCTTTTTCAGCTGGTGTGCTCACAGGCAGGAAGGGAGAAGGGAGCAGAGAGGAGGTGCTGCGCCTCCTCTCCTAATCCCCACACTGTATGCCTCCATGCTCGTTGTAGGCCGCTCAGCGCTGCAGCTCTCTGTGGCTCAAACAGCAGCACTGCTTGGCACAGCTCTCAGACAGCAGCACAGCTCAGCACAGCTTTTAAAATGCAGCACAGCTCTCAGACAGCAGCACAGCTCTCAAACAGCACAGCTCCCAGACAGCAGCACAGCTCAGCACAGCTTTTAAAATGCAGCACAGCTCTCAAACAGCACAGCTCTCAGACAGCAGCACAGCTCTCAAACAGCACAGCCCTCAAACAGCAGCACAGCTTTTAAACTGCAACACAGCTCTCAAACAGGAGCACAGCCCTCAAATAGCAGCACAGCTCCAAAACAGCAGCACAGCAAAGCTTTTAAACTGCAGCACAGCTCACAAACAGCAGCACAGCTATCAGACAGCAGCACAGCACTAAAACAGCGGCACAGCTCTCAAACAGAAGCACAGCGCAGCACAGGTATCAAACAGCAGCACAGCTCTCAATCAGCATCACAGCTCGAACCTCTCCCTGCATTTGTGTTTTTCTATCCATGATCACCATCTGAGTATGACTGCCTTGTTTACCCCCCTCCCCCCCCACACACACACACACACACGCATGCATGCGCATAGTACACGCGCTTGCTTGTGCACCCAAATCCATACAAACACACTAACACACAAACACACACACTAACACACTAACACACTAACACACTCACACACTAACACACTCACACACTAACACACACACAAACACACAAACACGGTGATCTCTTCTACCTGCACCATGCCAGCTTTGACCCCATCTACACAAAAAGTCTGAGTGAAACGTGATAATCGCAGCCGTTTCTCAGCTCAACACGCCGCTGGCCTTTACGTAGAATCTGTGCATGTAATTGGCTGACATTTCTGAAAAATCTATAAAACAGTAACAGAAAACACCATGATAAAGGTTGCAAGCAGGGGAGACTAGGCATTCTCCTCTGGCATTTATATGTAACATCATGTGCCCATGAATATACCCAAAGATGGGACCCCAGCCAGATACTGTTTGCATTGCCTCTCTCCTTAGAAACCTCGCTTGAAAGTTGTGTCACCGAGACTAATAACTTTTTCATTGCAAACAGTGATAAATTTCACAATACAAAATGCCTTTTGAAAAGCATTTCTTTAAAAACATATTAAGGTTTAGTACATTAACTGTCATTTTTACACAGAAAATGCCTTCATGTTTTTTTTACTTTTTTTTTACTTCATATCACTTTATTCTCATATTTAACGCAGTGCATTTTACACAGGTATACCAAGGCATAAACATTCCTCAAGCCTCAATGCCTTTCCTTGCACCGAGAACACAAATCACACGCTGTAACCAAGTAGACCTGCAATTAAATGCATCATATAATTTGTGCTACATGAGTTCATTCCACATGCAGGCCTTTCCCACTCTAGTTACAAATTCAGTGCACATCTGGATACGTAAACAACACAGCTAAACTTAAAACACAATAGCAGGAAATAAGATAAGCAAGTCAGAGGCTTCGGCTTGCCAAATTAAGAACAAAAATAATTAAGTGCACAAATCACAGAGATACAATCACAATTAGGAAAACGTATTGGATATGTTCACTTACTGTTAGCTAAGTGGTTTCATTTTAATTAACTGATTCTACAACTAGCGTCGGATGGATTCTTGGGGCATCAATGTTTGTAGCAACAAAAAAAGCCGCGACTTTTGGAATCCAGTCAAACCACATTCTTTTTTCGCACTGAACAAACATGACATTTTATTCGCCCGATGGAACATGACATTTAATCCAAGCTATCAACTTCAGCAAATGCATACTCTAGCTGGCATTCTAGATTTTGAGAGGCCGGGAAGAGGCTTTAACAGAACTTTTTTTTTTTTTTTTGGAAAAAGGTCCTTCTATATGCTGTTGATAGATTACACTTTACCTGATTTCTGAGCTCTCATTAAAAAAAAAAGTAGGCCTGCTGTAAATATATCCTGATGGAGCTGTATGTTCAGCTAATGGAACAGTTACAGTACACTGGCATGACAGTGGTGCAGGGTAATGACTTCAGCATAATTATTTTATGAAAACTATTTATGCTAGGAATTGCATAGCATGCATATCCACGGAAACCCAACCGGATCGATGGCACCCAATGATACTTCATCTTCATGTTATAGACTAAATGGATTTGATGTGCAGACACAGTTTTTGCTGTTCAGTTTTAGAATACAGTAACTGTTTAAGCCAGGGCAAACTAATTAATGGGTGTGATTTTTTTCCACAAAAACATTTCACACTTTCAAAGTTACTATGCTAATTGCTGATATATAAAATATATATAAACATTTTTTTTTTTTTTAATTAATTCATATGAAAAAAGATTTTAAAAAGATAAGAACAGTTTCTTTTAGGTACTGTGAGAACACTGTTAAACATAAAACCAGAAATTGTATCAGAATTACTTTGGGTTCAAAGGCATCAACTATTTACATAAAACATAAAGGCAGGAATATGAAATAACTCTCCTTTTACGTGTTAAAAAATCACCCAATTTCACATGCTAAAGTGTGGAGGGTTCATAAAAGAGATATACATACATAAATTCTATAATTATATTAATAATTATAATTCTAAAGATCTTTTCATTCTTTTATCTTTAATTTTTGTTGTTCTATAAAAGAGAATCTGTCTCCCTGAAATGTTAGGAGGCATAATGACACTGTGGAAGCACTCCACAGTGAGAGGAAACTCACAAAGAAAGTGGAAGACACCGGGGGGGTGGGGAGGGGGGGGGGGGGAAGGGAAGGTGGGGCAGGAAATGTTTCCGTGCTGAGAGCGCAGGAAGTACACTGATGTCTATCAGCTCAGCGGGGTCTCCACGGACCTGGCAGGGAACTGAGCAATCCCACGCAAACTCCCAGCCACATGCCGCTCCATCCACGTCTACAGACGGCTTCAGTCACACAGACTTCCTGCCACATGCCCCTCCATCCACGTCCACAGTCTGCTTCAGCCACATGCTGCTCCATCCATGTCTAACACAGTCTGCTTCAGCCACACAGCCTCCCTGCCACATGCTACTCCATCCACATCTACACAGTCTGCTTCAGCCACACAGACTTCCTGCCACATGCTGCTCCATCCACGTCTACACAGTCTGCTTCAGCCACACAGCCTCCCTGCCACATGCTACTCCAACCACGTCTACACAGTCTGCTTCAGCCACATGCCGCTCCATCCACATCTACACAGTCTGCTTCAGTCACACAGCCTCCCTGCCACATGCTGCTCCATCCACATCTACAGTCTGCTTCAGTCACATGCTGCTCCATCCATGTCTAGTCTGCTTCAGTCACACAGCCTCCCTGCCACATGCTGCTCCATCCACATCTACAGTCTGCTTCAGTCACATGCTGCTCCATCCATGTCTAGTCTGCTTCAGTCACACAGCCTCCCTGCCACATGCTGCTCCATCCACATCTACAGTCTGCTTCAGTCACATGCTGCTCCATCCATGTCTAGTCTGCTTCAGTCACACAGCCTCCCTGCCACATGCTGCTCCATCCACATCTACAGTCTGCTTCAGTGTCAAAGTCCATTTAGCGACCCCGTCCATTACGGGCGCTGCTCCACCACGGGCGCTCGCTCTGGAACCGCTCTCTCGGACACGGCGCACAGAAACGGCCGTCCGTGAGGGTCCATCTGCCCGCTGTGAAAGAGCTGTCCGCTCCTGGGCCAAGCTCTCAGAGAGAGGGGAGTCTAGCGGGGGGGTGGGGGGGTTGTGGGGGGGAAGGCGCTGCCAGAACGGTGGCTCTCTGGGTCCGGGCTGATTAGCCAGGCCCTGGGGGGAGGAACGTGGCTCCGGCTCCACTTCACAGAACCGCCGCTTAGAGGCTGAGGGGCCAGGTGGAGTTCAGACCCTTCATCACTTTCTCACAAAGTCAGCTAATCTTTGTATTCACACCACACTCTTACGCTACATAAAACTTTACACAGTGCAGCCTCGGAGCCAAACCCCGCTGAACTGCACATTTGGCGAGGCAGACTGCAGAAGATCAAACAGTCCAGACCTTTGACTCCTCTTGGCCGCCTTCACCAACACTCTGCTGGACCAGACAGGACTGCGCTCTCCATGCTCCCTTCATAAACAAAAACGCTAAGTCAAAGAACAGGACGTGAGACCGGCTTAACTTTGCCTCGTTTGCAGCCAATTAACACGCGTACATACTGCACGCACGCACAGGCAAACACAGGCACATGCACGCACGCACACACTCCTCACACAAACACACACTTCCACACACAGATTCCTCACACACACACCGATTCCTCGCACAAACACACACTTCCACACACACAGATTCCTCGCACAAACACACACCTCCACACACAGATTCCTCGCACAAACACACACTTCCACAAACAACACACACAGAGAAGAAACTGAAGCTACGCGCACGGATAAAAAGCGACGTTCAAAGAGCCGAAATGAAGGAGGAGTGCAAGGAGAGGTGTCTGAGAGGGAGGAGTAAGCCGGGGGGGGGGACGTATTGAAGTCAGCACTAATTGAACTGAGAAGGGAAACTCGAGACATTAAAGCAGTTGGATGCTCGGTGAGGAGGACCCCCCCCCCCCCCCACCTCTCCACCCCCCCCCAATCTAAAACAGGGACTCTGAGACTGGGGTCCGGGGGACACCCAGGGGTTACCTAGGGGGTTCACAAAGAAATCCCAGGGGCTTTGGGGGGAAAACGGGGAAAAAGCACCTTCCGTTTGAAGAACACTTCCGTCATCCTGTACATTTTAGATAAAAATATACCCTGTCTGATATAAGTATTTATATTTCACCAAGCAACTACGTTTTAAATAGATAAAAATCATAGAACACTGTGACATCACACTCCAGGCAAGGTTCCGCGGCACGCACACAGTCTGCTAAATAGATAATGATGTCAAGAGTTCGCTGGTTTGAAGAGGCACGGGGCATTTTATGGGGTCTTGGGATGAAGAAGTTTGCGTCTAACCCCCCCCGAACTCAGCATCTAACCCCAGATCTAAAGGGCACTGTGAAGGAAGTGCCCCGAAGAACAGTGAATGTTGAAATATTTTGCGACGGCTTAATCTTCATGGTCTTTCACGGTTGCTCTCCGACCGTGAAATCGATTCAGCGGGAACACCTAGAGGCCCGCGTTGTGTTGCCATGTGAGTGCGAGGCGAGGGGAGCGCACTGCTTAGTCAGAATAGAGGGGGAGCACAGCGGATCCCGTCCGCGCGGCAAACGCACTGAATGTTAAGGCACTGCAGCTGGAATTGAATGATACCTGCTGCCCGCTGCTTTGGCGTATAAACTGGGCTCGGGATGCATCGAAAACAAAAATATATGCGGTGGACAAAATGGTAAAAAAAAAAAAAAAACAAACAAGATGACTCAGGTGGTTATTTTTGGAGCATTACGTAAACACAAACTAATCTGTAATTCAGAATGATTCAGCAGAGTCGTACGTTATTCCTTTCATCCGATCCTGGCTCTGAAACTGGACACTCCTTTTTTTAAAAACGTGCATTGAGCATCCAAAAGGCTTTTAATTACATTTACTTAACCGATTAGAGAACCGCACTGAGTGAGTCGTTTGTTTCAGAATGCCGAAAAACAGTGGACAGTGCAGTGACAATTGTCTGTATCAGCAGACCACAGCTTCATCAGCATCGTTAACGCGACCGACGCTAAAAATGATCGCGTTCGGCTACTGCGATCTCAAGGCAGAAGTACGCTACTGCGATCTCAAGGCAGAAGTACGCTACTGCGATCTCAAGGCAGAAGTACACTACTGCGATCTCAAGGCAAAAGTACGCTACTGCGATCTCAAGACAAAAGTACGCTACTGCGGTCTCAAGGCAAAAGTACGCTACTGCGATCTCAAGGCAAAAGTACGCTACTGCGATCTCAAGGCAAAAGTACGCTACTGCGATCTCAAGGCAAAAGTATGCTACAAGAGGAGCTTTCAGCCCAAAGGCAGCGGCAGTGAGCAGAGCCTGGTGGCTCAAAGGACACGGAGAGGAGATTCACGGCTCAAAGGGAACCATCCAGAGCAGCCGCAGGACACTGCGAGACCCCGCGAGGACGGTTTCATTCCGCTAATGGCTACTTGAGCCCGGGGTCGTGACACGCAGAGCGCGCGATAGGATCGGCTCCTTGCCCCCCCCCCCCCTCCCCCCCGAGGGCTTCTGTTTAAAAAAAGGAGCCGCGAGCCAAAAGGACAGCGCAGCGCGAAGGGATTTAGGGCAAGCCGAGGATTCCCCGTCCCGATTGAGCGAGGGGTTAAGCCCAGACACGGAGGCCAGGCTCGTCAGCAGCCGGGGCGCGGCGGTCAGCGGCGCCGCTAGCCCCGATTACGCCGCCGGAGCGCCGACGGCCCGGCCGGGAACCGCTCGCGGAAACAGAGGCGCCGCGCCGGCAGGTGTGTGTGTGTGTGTGTGTGTGTGCGCCGCGCGTTCCGCCATCTACGGCGGCAGAGTGATGCAGACTAGCCAGCCCGGCAGAGAGAGAGACGAAGAAAAACAGGCTTCCGATTCAGCCATTCGAAAACAGGCAGAGAGAACAGGCAAGACAGGAATTAACATCAGTCTCCAGTGAAGTCAGCAATACACTCTCTCTCTCTTCCTTTTCTCTCTCTCTCTCTCTCTTTCTTTCTCTCGCTTTATCCATCTATCTCTCCACCACGTTCAGGAGGCGGGGGAACAGAGGAGAGAGACATCATTTCAAGGGAAAGAGGCACAATTTCATTTTCAGGCAGGGGCGTGCGCAGGATTTCAAAATCAGGCTGTCAAAATAAAAAATAGAGATTGCGATCGCGGACCGGGGGTGGAGGGGGAGATTGCGATTGCGGACAAGGGGGTTGAGGTGGGGGGGGGGGGTTGCGATCGTAGACCATGGGGGAATTGTAATAACAGGACTCAGAGGCCCAAGCCGCTATCCCAACTCTCAACAAAAGCAAACTTTACACTCAAAAAAATGCTGCTGTGTTATCGACATGGCAACCAAGTGTGCACACCAAGACGGACCCGCAGAAATCTGGAGTATGATAAAAAGCAAATATATTTTGCTGTATTGAACTGCATCCCCATATTTTAAACAGTTATTCAGAGGCAGAGGCAACCTAATTGGTAGGAGGCGAGCTCCCCCCCCCCCCCATCTCCACCGCCCCCCCCCCCCCCAATAATGACCGCATGCCCGTTTCCAGGGAAATGTTGTTTTCATACAGTACAAGCTGAGCAAAACAAATATGAACCATAACCCTCGCCGAAATCTCCCAATGTGTGCATATCACCATAATAAACACAAAATTGCATTTGTTACATCAGCTAAATGAAACATTTGTGGGCTTATCTTCCTTATATTATTTTATTTCAGAAATAAACACAATGCCTCAGCACACCATTTTGTACACTGCTTAAGATACATTTATTTACTGGTTGTCAGGGGGTCGCGTCTTTGTGGGGTACCCAGACGGTTGCAGCTTTGCTTATGACAAATAAGAAATGGGAAGCAACAATTGTCAGGTAAGTATAAGTAGTCAGCGTGAGTTCGGATTCATTTGAAATAAAACATTGTAGTCACTGATAAATTTAATACAGCACATAACAAAACAACCTGGAACAACCCAATAAACACTAAACAGATACAAAAAAAAACAAAAAAAAAACACACAGTCAAGCTCTGACAAAGAGCTCAAATGCCTCAATCGCATTTTATTGAAGTTCTGCCCTGGCTCCCTCTAACTGGATACCCCAAACGTAGGCCCAGCGACTCCAGAGCCAGGCCCACTGCCTCAGAAACAGACACGCTCGCGGTGCCGAAGAGCAGGCAGGCTGTCCAGAGCTCTAATCCCTTTTTAATCAATATCGGCTCCCTCACTGACAGGAGCTACAACAAACAAGGAGACCTCAGCCATTACAGACAGCGGATACACTAACCACAGCCACGGCCGCAGCCTGCATGCAGAGGACGAGGCTGTAGCACAGGCAGGACGCACCGATTGCAGACAGAGACCAAACACCAGCTAACACGGGGATACATTACAGAGTACACGTGCAGAGACAGGACACCAACGAGGACAACCGAGATCACAGATATTACATACAGTAACTTGTACACACCCAGGACCTCAACCATGGCAGCCTAGTACCCGGAAATAAACCACCAATCTTATTTTTTTTTAAAACGACAAAAGCTAAGAACTAAACACTCAGCTCACACCCACCTTTTTATATCCGAAATTAATATCACTCAGTGGCAGTAGAATGGCAAACACGATGGCTTTCTTATTACATCAAACCAACAATGCCAATGAGTGTGTGTGTTGGGGGGGGGGAATGGGGGACGCCGCCATACGGCACTTCTCCGTATACAGTCTGAGAGAGAGGCTGGAAGAACACAAACCAAGTGTCAAATTATAAACAGCCGGCGGAGATTTAGAAGCGGTGAAGCACGGTTTATCAGATGCTGAACCTGATGAACAATGAGCGCACTGTCAATACAATCAGCGCCTTCCAGACAGTCCACCTCATCCGCGCAGAATTCATGGCTCAATCCGTTTCAAGGACGAGACAGCTCTGATAAACTGAAACTGACCGCTCAGGCGCTCTCCAGAGACCGGCAACCGTGGCAGCTACACGTCTCTACTGTATCGGTCAGTTCAAGAGACATGCCCCCAAAAACCATTTCCTTTGCCCTTTTGTTTTGTTCTGTTCTTCATAGCCCAACTGTTTGAAACGGCAGTAAGGCTAAAAAGTATTCACACCTTATCACTCCTGATTGCCCCTCCCTCATCGTGACAAATTCCTTTGTAGCCTAATTTATCTAGTTAACAGATAAACATCTGCCAGTCTTTCACTGCAAGGCACCCATGCACAATAAACTTCCAAAACATTCTATATTTTTGTGTCGTGCGAAGATATTAAAACACACGTCCACGCCGTACGGTTTGAATATAAGCAGCAGTATACATGTAAACTAACCGGCTATTGCTGGCTTCCTCACGACGGATTCCTGGACAGGGAGGGGGGCGCTTTCCTTCTGACTTAAGGAGTTAAAGAGAAAGGCTCGCGCAGGTGGGTCAGGAGACTGGTGACAGGTGGCGGCTCGTGCCCTTCTGTGCGCTTCGCTCTTGGATTATGTCCGCCCTTGTGCAAATCGGATAACGAGGTGAGGAGCCTGAGCCGGCCCCAGGGAGCGAAATCCAAGACTGCGTCTCCACACGCGGCGTAGTGTATGTGCGTGAGACACTGGCTAATCGTAACTGCGAACATTAGAACGCAAACCTAGATTAACGAAATCATATTACCACCGTTATTAACCCCACATGATATAAATGACTTGTAAATAACTTTAATACGTCTAAAAGTTTGAGGCTTGGTCGCCCTATTCAAATGCCGGATAATGTCGCTTACTCAGCTCAAGATGCACACAAATGTAAAAGGCCGGATCTCTCAACTCGGAAGCATCTGCCTCCTCTTGGCAATCAAATTTATAATTTATCCAACCTGTAGAACCTACCACATTTTCAGGTAATGCGCATAGCGATGTAGACAACCACACGCTCACTAAACCACACAGCTGGGATTTATGGTAAGCCGACACGGTTCTGTTTTACACAATTACCTTTTTACAAAGGAAACTTCTGCTTTCTGCCCATATTCACATTGGGATTGTTTATCAGGGTGAAAGGTGCAACAGCTGTGCAGTGCTGCCGTGTCCATGGAACATCAAAGCTCTGCACGTGCCTAAAAGATGCGTGTGTGGTGGACCCGCTGGTTCATGCTCCGATATAATCTTGTCAATGTTCCGGCATGCGCCTTTAGTTATTTTAAACAGTCACGTGAGGCGGCGCCTCAAATTATAATTAAAAATCACAATTCCATGCCCCTAACGTTTTTCTTCTGAGTAAATACAACGCACGACTGACAGGTTGGGGGGCAGCAGCGGGTGGATAGGAGGCGAGAGCACCTCGGTTCAGAGACAACAAGTAGGCAGGCTGTCACATTCTTGCGTTGTCTCCAAGCTCTCCAGTCTCAGATACCAGTGAAGCCACAAGACGACGTGCTTACAACAGCTCGCGGATTCAGTTAGAATGGCCGCGAGCAGACGTGACACTCGCCTGTCGACCAGCGAAAGATACAGAACGCCACACTTAACACTTTAAATTGATTGTTACTGCAGGTGTGTTAAATACTTTTCGGGGACCGCGCTTTCCTTCGTGTTTCCTAAATTGCCCTCCTTCGTTCCTGAAAACACAAAATCTATCACTTTTAATGTATACCGGCATTCTTTTGAAGCGGACTTTAAAACCGGGTTGTTTTAAAGCAGGAGCGGCTGGAGCACGACTTTACGAAACAAGCAGTGGAATATTACATAGCAACCAAACCTCGATTCAGTGCAACTGGCAGATTAAAAAAAACATCTATAGTCAATCATCCCGTTGACTTAGCCTACACGTCCCCGTTCCAGCGCACCGAAACAAAATTCAGCCATCACTCTCATTCCATCCAGCATATGTTACAGTCCGTTAGGAATTGCATTTATTCTAGAACGTGACGCCGTTTGGAATTCTACCTTCCATCCCCGGCGGTGTCCCCTTCGCTCCGTCACGCCAGTAAATTGGCGTCTGAAACGGATTCGTACAGCGCGAGTCGGCGTCGCTCCTTTGCATCTGTCATCTTCCGGGAAGCATTCTATTCCCGCCGAGTGCTGAGAGTCCAGAGTGTCGATTGCTCGCGGGTGAACTGGGCACGTCGCTGTGATCCTCGCCTCGGTGTGTTGTGCAGTGAGAGCGCGCGGGTCTACAGTGACTCCCCCTCTCTATCCTACGCATCTGCCACGTTAAGCTACTGCAATCGCGCATACATCTCCTGCCAAAATCCCAAGTATTTTGAATGAACATTAATCTTAATGTCAAAAATACACTGCCAATATAAAGTGAAGCCTACGGTCAATTATATATATATATTTTTTTATCGAAAGCCTGTTACAGAATTGCTGCTATATTGCACAATGATGTCATTTTCGAAAACCCTTCACTCTCCACAACTGTGCACCTGTGACATGCAGTGTGGAGTTATACAACAGTATATACAATCTTTATCCATTCCACTAGACTATAAGGCATGTACAGTCATTGCTTGATTGTTAATGTACTCATTAAAGTTAGTTAACCAAACTCAAGGTAAAATCAAGCATAAATCCAAACTTGTAGAGTAAAATAAAAAATTGTAATTTACACACAGGAGGGTCCGGCTGGTTTTTGCAAATGTTTGTACTTGGCTTGAAACAAAGTGTGCGTACGGGTTTGTATGGGGAGTGTGTTTGGACCTATACGAAGTCACAGACGAGAATGGCCCCCAACAAGTCCGTGGTCCCCACCACCCTTTTAAACCGTGTCCATTTCAGAGATCCAACTTCTACCGAATGTCTGCTCCTGCTGTGTTCTGCAGGTATGCATGATAAGAAAAATCTGGGGATAGTACCATTAACCAAGTTTTTAAGTCTGCTAAATATCAGCCATATTGGCCTGTGCCAGTACCTCCCTGCTTAACATTACAGCACGACCGCACATTGCCAACCAAGTTTCCACATCCATGTAAAAAGTACGTAAACGCAGACAACAACTTATGAAAGAAAGCCAAATACATGTTATTCGTTTTTTTTAAATATATTAAAATAGCTTACTTTATTATTAGGCAGAAGGCATGAGTCTAGTGCTGTGCTGTCCAACCCTGTTCCTGGAGATCTACCTTCTTGTAGGTTTTCCCTCCAAACTGAAAACAAAGCACACCCCATTCAACAGCTAGAGATCTCGTTCAGCTGCTTAATTAGTAGAACCAGGTGTGCCAAATTGGGGTTGAAATGAAAACCCCACAGAAAGGTAGATCTGCAGGAACGGGGTCTGGGCAGCCCCAGGCTGAGTCTCTGTATAGCTTTGCTTGTTGAGTTTGGCTGATAAAAAAGGGACAAATTAAGAAGGATAAATAAAGGAGGTTTGAATGACTATGATCTGGCAACTTTTAGCGCATGACATTTTCACTTAATTTACAGCGCCCTCTGCACATAAAATGCGTCACCCCCTCTGGCGTGCGAATGTGTCACACTGGATAATGTGGTAGGCAAGCTCTGTTTTTGCAGTATTTTTTTTTTTTTGCACCACCTGCATCAAACCAACTGAGCTCAGCAAACTGTGAGGGGGAAAAAGTAAAATTTTTACAAGCTTTCACAGTATGGATATTACATCCGCCGCCGTCTCAACAGGACCTTCCTCCTAAGGGTTTGCACAGGGAAAACAACACCTCTTCCCTAGAACCATGATCTTCACTCCTGGTCCTGGCGGGCAGCAGGGCCTGCTGGTTTTTGTTGTTACTTGGTACTTGACAGATCAATTAAAGCAGCCGATTACACAGTTAACTCACCCCACCTGGTTTCTTGGGTCTGAACTGGTTTGCTGATATTTAAGGAAAAAAACAAAAACAAGCGGACCCTGCGGGCCGCCAGGACCAGGAATGGAGATCACCGCCCTAGAACAACAGCACTACTTTAAAAATATAAAATATATAGTTAATGGCGGTTTCCTTTCATCTTCATTAGTTGATAAAGCAAATACAACCAAATTTCAGACTGTTGTGTGTTCTACTTCTATATTTCCCGGCAAAGAAATTTGAATAATTTCACCCCCCTCCCCCCCCCATACTGCCAAAGAAACATAAAATTCCCTATTACATATTATTTTCCTGTACAGGAACTTTTGGCTATAATCAGTGATCCTTAAAGACCCCATTTAAAGAGCAGACAAACCAAACATGTCCATCAGCACAATGACAAGCTAGTCTACCGTATTGCCCTCCATATCGTTTTGGCCTTGAATGACACCAACAATATCGCAACACCTGAATGTGTGTCTTTTTCATCACTCTCATGCAGATGTGTACAACACAAAGATACCTGAAATGCTTTTACAAATTGGTCGAAACTAGCTGATTGCGATTTGCCGACAACCATTTGTACGACCATTACGCTGCTGTTGCCACAACACAAGGCGATTTAATGGTTACAACGGATGAGCACAGCATAAAAGCATATTGTCCTGGTGCAATCTCCAGTTCATTTCAAGCCCACTCTGTAATATGCTTTAATGGGGACTGCACTGGTCTAATGGATAATGGAGCACACATGCCTGTTTTGTTGCTATACAAGTTAACAAGGCATTTTGCTGATAGGATCCAGTGTACTAAGTTATTTTCCACAACACACAATCAAACGAAATTAAACCTGACGTATTGACATTTTGGACACACCTCCTCAGTTCTATCGATCCTTCAGTCATCCGAACCCTCATCCCGTTCACTGAATCTTGTACATTAGCATATTAGACAGTGCCCATAGTATAAATATCTGCCAATCTGCACAAATTACTGTAGCAAAATAACCTTTGTTATGTATGAAGACATACACATTTATTCAGTGCAAGAATATGAAATGCTTAGTATTTTTTGCCATGGTAATCTTTGGGCTATTAGCCACAATAAGGGTACAACTGAAAACGTATTTAAATATTACCCATTAGATGAAATCATCACACGGATTAAGTATCTTAAATTGACACACATACTTCATTGCAGAAGTACAAATTTCACCTATTAAGCTCAACCATTGCCCTCTTCATGCACAATTTAAATCGACAGTTTTGTACCAAAAATTGCTGTTAATTTCGTACTATACATCGTAATAAGACGTGAGAATTGTTTAGACGTGCGATTAATCCAGTGTGAAAACATGAGGACACGGCATGAAAACCAGTGTTTAAGAACAATACTCTGTCTCTAAAGTGAGAAGATGAAATGTAAGGTGAAATTAGTATTGTGTACAAATGTTCCAGGTCCCAAGTACAAGCTACAGTATTTTGGTTTCATTTTTACTGTGGAGTTTTATGTCCCAAGGCAACTGACTATACTCTTCCATTAGGACTCTGTAATGAGCTGTGATCAGTGTTTCTCTCACCAGGATCAGTCTCTTTCAGCAGGACTCTGTAATGAGCTGTGATCAGTGTTTCTCTCAGCAGGATCAGTCTCTCTCTGTGCAGGACTCTGTAATGAGCTGTGATCAGTGTCTCTCTCAGAAGGATCAGTCTCCCTCTGTGCAGGACTCTGTAATGAGCTGTGATCAGCGTTTCTCTCAGCAGGATCAGTCTCTCTCTCTCTCAGCAGGACTCTGTACTGAGCTGTGATCAGTGTCTCTCTCAGCAGGACTCTGTAATGAGCTGTGATCAGTGTCTCTCTCACCAGGATCAGTCTCTCTCAGCAGGACTCTGTACTGAGCTGTGATCAATGTCTCTCTCACCAGGACTCTGTAATGAACTGTGATCAGTGTCTCTCTCACAAGGATCAGTCTCTCTCAGCAGGACTCTGTACTGAGCTGTGATCAATGTCTCTCTCACCAGGACTCTGTAATGAACTGTGATCAGTGTCTCTCTCACAAGGATCAGTCTCTCTCAGCAGGACTCTGTACTGAGCTGTGATCAATGTCTCTCTCACCAGGACTCTGTAATGAACTGTGATCAGTGTCTCTCTCACCAGGATAAGTCTCTCTCAGCAGGACTCTGTAATGAGCTGTAATGACGTAGTGATTGTAGCACAACACTGACCATTGTGGTAGGTTGGCTTTGAAATGTAGTGTTTATCTGTGGTTGTGTAAGTTCTGTGTTTGTGCATGTGCATACCCGTGTACAGTGTATGTGTGTGTTTCTGTGTGTGTGTGTGTGTGTGTGTGTGTGTGTGTTTCTGTGTGTGTGTGTGCGTGTGTGTGTGTGTGTTTCTGTGTGTGTGTGTGTGTGTGTGTGCTGGCTAATATGGGAGTGCTGAGAGCTGTATCTGGAGAACATCTCCTTTATCTGCAGAAGGAAGCTTCCCCACACCCATTTCTCTTTCTCAACACCGTAACTTTGTTACTGTTAAAATTCACTCCACAAAAAACGAATTATTCGCTTAGCAGATGACCTCCTCCAGGGCAACTTAAATAAATATTACTGAATTTTTTTTCCGAGGCCATTCAAGTTTGTGAATGTTGCACCCGTCTCCATTGCTGGGAAATCACTTCCATAGTTACGGTCAAACAATATCACCAAGTGATCCAACCAACATAGTTGCTACTGCATTCTCTTTCCAGAAGAAAATTATCTGTGTTTAGCCAGAAGTTCTCAGATCAAATTTATAAATGGCAAACTGTTATTACTGATTAGGAAACAGAAAAAATATTACTTCACGCAAGGTTATTTATTACGCTTCGCTGCACAGTTTACTGGACCAAGAGGACCCCTGAAACTATGAGGAAATGGCTGATCATGGGCAGCGATCATAAAGCAAAGCCCGAGAAAGAGGCAGCAACTCTCGTCCTACTGTTCGCCGTGAAATTAAATTTCCACTTTGTGGACTTCTTTAGTAAACATGTCGGATTCCCTCTGAGGACAGTCTTAATTACATACATCATTAAATAAGGAAATCGGCTGTATTTTTTAGGCGGCAAGAATCACATTTATGTGCTTCAAGGTCACGTTCCAAAAAATTTTAATCTGGAGAAGTTTAAACTCGACCACGTTTGCGTTTCCTCTTGAATACATGAGCTGGCTGTCTAAACACGCATCAAGCAGTTTCTACTTCCTTTCCTTCCAAGCATCAAGCATCCTCTCGCTCTTTCTCCCCCCACCCCCACTCTCTCTCTCTTTCTCTCTCTCTCTCACACACACACACACACGCACACACACCTCTCAGCAGATCTGAACTGACCCAATTAAGATTCATGTGGGTCAGACCACGGAACCTTGACAAGACTGCGCCTCTTTGTAGAGCTGTGTATATTCGGTTAGTGCACACGGTCTTAGTGTAAAACAGCAAAGTATGTTCCCAGTGTTCTGTGCCACACCCTATCCCAGAGGGCAATACCCTTCCCCTCATTATATCAGCTGTGACCTCCACCACATCTAGCCCCTGTAGACATACTAAACATACCCCCTCCTACTCTCTGCACCTCGCCATATGCTCCTATACCCCACAGCCAAACCCGCTGCAACCTCCAACCACCCCTGCTCACTTAGGACTCATTAAAGGAGTGTATCTAAATAGGGCTGTTGCCTTAAATATCAGCAAAATAAACAAACTCCCTTAATAAATGTCAGACATTATTATTTGCTGCCACCTGCTGGCAGAATTCGGTCATCACCGTTTTTGACCCCTGCTGGTGGTATGTGGTAAGTCATTATCAGGTGTCCCTGCTGTGGAATTTAGCTATCTTTTTTATTTTTTATTTTTTTATTTTTTGCTTTGGAAGACCTCCTGCCATAGATACAGACAGGCCTTTGAATAGGTTACATTTTTGTGATCAATGACTAGCATTAGATCCTCTGAGACATGTTATTTTAATGCCCTTATCAATCACAGAACTGCTGGGTAAACTGACACGCATGCTAGAAAAAGCATATAGCACAAGAAGGAAGAGGGATGGGGGAGAGAGACAAGAAGAGCAGAGAAGGGGGGGGGGGAAGGAGGGGGAATAGGTTGAAGAAATGAGAGGGGAGGGGAGGGGGAAATGTGGAGAGGAGAGAGGGACGGAAGTGAAGGAAGAGAGTCATCTTCTCCATGTCAGTCCCACTAATAGGATTACATCCTGACCTTACAGTGTCCCAAGTCACTGTGAGATTTGAACTGGAATGATCTGTGTTTTAAAAAGAACTGATGCAGTTTAATGTACAGGGTCAGGTCTCAGACACACACTTTATGCAGCATTCTTCAGCACTCCGTATCCATCAACAGAACTCAGGACACAGACGAGCACTGAGAATTATAAACCAGATACTTTCCTTTACTTTACTTTCCTTTACCTCTACTTTACTTTACAGAACTTGGATACTTTCACTTATTTTCATTAAGTGAAAGCCTCATCATGTCAACTTGCAACCCAGTATACTTGACCCCAGGCCCATTCCAACGGTGACAGAAGTAAACTCCTCCACCCCATGACAACCACAATGCAATACGAGCGCACGCGTCTGCATCTGAAAGCAAGCCGAAATTAATGGAATATGGAAACAGAAAGAGAAAAATGTTTACGCAGCGGTTCGTCAATACCATTTTGAGTGCACTCTGACGGGCGTTTTATCTTTATTGATTGCTGCTTCCGTATTAAAATTCTAGCTAATTCCGGTAAAGTGGCAGTTAGTTATGAAGCAGTTTTGCGTATTCTCCGGCAGTTGCATAAGAATCATTACGTGCGCTGTGACACTGTAATTATACAAAAGTGGCAATTATCAAATTCGTTTGCTGTACCTTTTCACCTGTTTCATGGTGGTTTTGTTCACTGGAACACAATGCAGACCATACATAGATATTTATTTACGTACAGTGTGTGCCTCAATGTGCACGCGCAAATGAAAACATCGCAGATCACTATTCCATAAATACCCGCACCATCGCCGTACAATAAATAGTCCTGCCTCTGCTCCCAAGGCCTGCGTTTCACCACGTCCAGGATCATATCTAAAATGGGCAAACTGCCGTCTGCCTTGTCCAAGATATACCTGGAGGAAGCATTAATGCAACAAAAGCTCTCACGGCACTGACGTACATTTGAATCTCCGCTTGCGTAAACCTGCCAAAATAGCCCTCATCCACCCTTCCGGTTAATGACACTGTAATATCCTCTCTCCTTTGAATAAACGCACATAATGTCCTGTGAATGAGGCATATCTTCGTAATGCAGTGTGCTACACACAGCCCAGCAGGTTTTTGTGAAATGATTGGCTCACTGATGTGGAGAGATGTGCTATGATTGTAGGTAGTTCAGTCAGGCTGTGTGCTATAACCAAGTTACTGTGTTGTGAATGAGAAATGGGTGCAAGGAAGCCTACTTCTGGAGATAAAGGAGATATTCTCCAGATACTGCACTCAGCACTCACGTATCAGCCAACACACACACACACACACACACACACACACTGTACACGCACACACGTGCACACACACATACTCTACACACACATACACACACAAACATGCATACATGTACACACACATGGGCACACACACACACATGCATACAGACAGACCCACACGAACACACAAACAACACCAGCTGAAACCACCACAACCACATATTAACACTCTGTTTGGGCGGAGAGAGGGGTGGTCACACATACTGATACTCGTTAATTACGTTATATATTTCACTCAACCAACAGATACTAACCATGCAATAAGATTTTCTCTTGGGCTGTTTATGAGGAAGTGGGTAAAATTGTTTATCAGTTATTAATTTCAAAACCTGACATTAATTAAAACAAACAAATAAATAAATATCAGAACATAAAAGTAAAAATATGCATAAAAGAAGCATTTTAAATCAATCACTCCCAAATTGTTTTTAAAGGTTTCTAACCAATTTACCATCTGTTCACAAGTAGACCACTTTCTAAAAGATAGCTATATATTTAACAACAGTTTTTAAAGGTACAGGCAGGCCATTAAAATAAAGTGTGACCCAACAGGTCTGTGCCTTGTAGTTAGCCAGTGAAATTGAGCTATGCGGTTTAATTGGCTCGGTGTAATGGGGTTGTGCACAAAGGATTCAGTTTACTGGGGTTGTTTATTGAGAATGGTTAAGTAAAGCTTGGCTGTCTTTAGTCAAAGATTTCACTGGCAGTTTGCTTCTCCTTTGTGTGTGTGTGTGTGTGTGTGTGCGCGCGAGTGCGTGTGTGCATAGTATGTATGCGTGTGTGCGAGTGTGAGGGTGTGCGTATGTGTGTGTATGTGTGCATGTGCGTGTGTGCGAGTGTGAGTGTGTGTGCGCATGTGTGTGTGCGTGTGTGTGTGTGCACAAGTGTTTGTGTGTGTATGTTTGTGTGTGTGCGTGTGTGCATGTGAGTGTAAGTGCGTGTGCGTATGTGTACGTTTATGTTTGTGTGTGTGCATGCGTGTCTGAGTGCATGTTTGTGTATGAGTATTTGTGTGTGTGTATGTGTGTAAGAGTGTGTGTGTGCGTGTGAGTGTAAGTGCGTGTGCATGTGTTTGTGTATGTGTACGTTTATGTTTGGTGTGTGCATGCGTGTCTGAGTGCATGTTTGTGTATGAGTGTTTGTGTGTGTGTGTGTGTGTATGTGCGTACGAGTGTGTGTGTGCATGTGTGCATGTGAGTGTAAATGCGTGTGTGCGAGTTTGTGTACGTGTGTATGCATGCAGTGTGTAACCGCACGGGCGTTTGGACAAAGACAGCGCAGCAGTCAGAGTGAGCTCTGCAGGCCACTGCAGGCGCCTTCCCACTGAGGAAACCCGTTTCCTCCCAACAGAGGAACAGAAGACAAACGGGAGGCTGCATCCCCAGGGCCTGTCCAGCAAAACACTGATAAACACAGTCACAAAGAAACAAATAACGTTGCATTAAATATACATCAATATTTTTTTTAGTATTTTATGTAAATGGTTGCTTTGGCAATGCTACGCTTATGTGTGGTCATACCAATACTGCTTATTTACATTATTTTCTAGTTTTTGAAAGAATTAGAATGTGTGTGTGTGTGTGTTTGAGAGAGAGAGAGAGACAGAGAGACTCATGATCTTTAAAGTCCTAGAGCATTAAATATAACAAAAACTATCAAGGGACGATCAGCCATGCTGCAACAAAGAGGTGCTCACTTGTTTTGTCATTTAATATTCTTTTAAGTTACCACCTTGCTTTGGGGATGGGAAGCAAAAAACAAACAAAAAAAAAACAATACGTCAGGGTTTAGTGGGCAAATTAATTTATAATTCAAAATAATGACACGCACAATTCACCATACCTGAGTTCAGCATGGTCGTATGATCACATGAAAGAAGATGGAGTTTTTTGAGCTGTTGAAAACCTCCTCTTACACACATTAATGGCTTTCAGAAAATGAACAATATTATGAAGTAGGCATTTGCCACTTCGTAACCACTGACAACTGAACTACTGAAAATGAGTGTCAGTAAACCAGCTGTAATCTATCCTGCCAGTTTCTTTCAGTTTTTCCCTTTCTATGAGAGAGCCTCCCTGTCTTGAGGACTTTTGACTAGATTATCTTACAGTAGAGCCTCCTTTCTGGTTTGAACATAATTCATGGTCCAAAAGACTGCGACACACAAAGCATGCTGGGTAATTAGATATTGTCACAGACCTGTCATAGGGGTACTCTGCACAGTCAAAACCCCACCAGACATTATAGACACCCATCGTCACATGCAAATATGCTTACTACACAACCACACGAATATACACAAACACACAACCACACACTCATACGTACATCAAATACACACACACACACACACACACCAGTACACACATGCACACAAATGCACACATTAAACTTCCCGGTTAAACAGGTCACAGGTTCCGATGCCCGGGCTGGGCACTGCCGTTGTACCCTTGAGCAAGGCACTTAACCTGCACTGCTTCAGTATATATTCAGCAGTACAAATGGATGCAATGTAAATGCCCTGTAAAAAGTTGTGTAAGTCGCCCTGGATAAGAATGTCTGCTAAATGCCTGTAATGTAACCAAGTCTCTGACACAAGACAGCCCTCCTTTTTTAATCCTTTATTTTTACCAGGGAAGTCACATTTACATTTGCATCTCTATTACAAGTGAGCCCTGGCCAGGACAGCAGCATACACATTAACATAAATTACAGACAAGACAGTCAGAGGACTTAAAAGAGCAAAATCTCTGGATAAAACACGATTAAAGGCATTTTCATTCCGTTTTCAACCAAACTAAATTAATTGACTTAAAATGACAAACATCAACAAAATAGTCAAATCTCTTTGCATGGTATTCCATGTGAAAGGTGCAGCATAGCTCAAAGCAAACTTTCCAAACACTGTTCCCTGTCTTTGGAACCTTAAATAAAATCCTATTTTGGGATCTTAAACAATGATGTCCAATCCATTAGTGAGTGGGGTAAGTAACATACTCAGGTAGGTTGGCGTCTGACCTACGATGACCTTAAAATAACAACCAGTGCATTTGCCCACCACTGCATTGCAGGTATTTCCTTCACAGAAACGACTGCAACAATCTAATAACAACAGGTCCTCCCAGTCAGAAAGCAAGGCAGGGAGACAGAGAGGAAAAAAAAACAGAGAGACAGGCAGAGAGAGAGAGAGAGAGAGAGAGAGAGGGTGTGTGTGTGTGTGTGTGTGTGTGAAAGAGGCACAGAGAGAGATAGAAGAACTTCCAAATCATTTAATTTAATTCAAAAGAATAAATGTTGATGCGTCAAACACAAGAACAATAATTCTCCTCCGGGTGGTATTTTCTAAAATGGTCAGTTAAATGTCTAAAGATCATTCCCTGTCAGCCCAAAGTATTGAGAAGCATTGTTGAAGGTACTCACATACACTGTTCTATAATTACTACAGGGTGGAGTTGTGCTCATTCATCTCTGCACTGTCACACACGCCTTTGTGTAGGAAACAAAGTCTGAGAGGATTCACTTTGCTCTACATACATCTCCAACAAAAAAGTGGAGTAAACAAAGTGCAAGAAATTATTGGTATATACATTTCCTATGCTGGGACCCTTCCCTCTGTAAAGCATGTACCAGGATCACTTCTGTGTATACTAGATAAATCTATAAAGAGATAACAACTATTTCTTCTGAGAGGAATTCATCAGCATGTTTTTCCCTCAATACTGTATCCCCAAACCTAAAACATTTACACAATTTTTATTTATTTATTTATTTATTTATAAACACTGCTTTCACTAACTGCGCTCACTAACTAGCTGTGCTCAATGCTGTCTCTTTGTTTTTACCCCGAAACCCAAAGAGGAGGAAGGAATCCCCCGTCTCTCTTTCTCTCCTCCCCACCTGTGCGTGCCACACTCCTTATTATCCCCATTATCCATGCCTCCTCTTTGCACTCTGGTACCCACATGACTCACTGCTACTTGACAGCCAACCCCCATTTGCACATCACCACCAGCCAGAAGGGCCGATCCACCAGCTGTACTTGTACAGTGCGGGGCACAAGGCAAACTGAACCCTGATTGGTTATCGGAACACACGGCGTTAAGCATACTGAATGTCGATTGGTTAACTCCAAGTGCGGTAGCCTACAATGCCAGGCTAACTATGCCAGTTGGCTGAAATGTTAATCGGCTTGCTCACAATTGAAAAGACAACGGCAGGTGTTTATTGAAAAAATAAGGGAAAACTAACAGGGAAAATATGTTTTCTCATGCAGCCTCTGCAAGCTTAAATGTCTACTGCACTAGCCTACTTCTCCATGTTTACAGCTGTCTCTCTTCTACAGTGCATGAACCACCACGTCAAAACCAAAGCTAAAACCTCACGCGTGTCATTAAAAGTATTTAGTCATTTGCGAACGCACTGTAATAATTGTAATAGAGACTTAAAGTTTTTAACGCCTCAAAGTGCCCGGGTAGCTATACGCGATATTATCGGATATAATGCATGAGTACATCCCAAACTTGGACCTCTGAAATCTCACACCGCAAAGCAGCTCAAGCTGTCCCTATTTACAGCTGTGGATGACCCGTCCTATTTGAAACTGTACGCAAATAGACTCGACTTAATGTAGTCCATTAATTATTGACCAGGAGCGAGATGGAACGGCCACAGGCGGGTGTGACACGCTTTATTTACCAGCGATCCAAAATCTTTAAGCAATTGCTGAGTTTACCAAACAGCGAACCCCTCCGTAGCCTTGTTTTTAAAACATTCCAACTCGTATCGTCACTGTCAAGGTCTCCGCGTGTCCGGAGGATCCAGCTGTTATGTGCGGATTGATTGAACTCATGTCTCGTGGGACCCAACCGAATAACAGTAAGACAGTTTATTCAATCTGTTGAAATTTTGCATTCAAATAAAACAAAATAGTTACATTTGAAACAACAAACACACCAGACCGGATTCAGTACGTGTGTGTACGGACATCCAGACGCGTATTCCACTTAAATCCACTATTGCAAGTAAAGAATAAGATTTCTTACCAGATCGACACTTGATGATTTCCCCAAATTCATCGTCGACAGCCTCATCTCGTTGATCTTCGGGGTGTCCGGTCTCGGCCATAACTTTTCACTTAAGTTGATTGAATTCGTATCCAAAAAGGAAGGAGTCAAACAATTCGGACAATTTCCAGAGAAGGAGCGTAGTAAACCGAAGTACTCTCAAGCTCGACACACTGCGTTAGTGACAGCCGCCCAGAGGAGCACCCTAATTGTCAGAGGCCAGGTTCTGACGGGGAAATACACTGTCAGAGTGTCCAGAAGAGAAGCAACAGGTGACAAGCCATACTGGCCTCAAAATAGCACTGGAGTCTCGGCAAGAACGCAGGAGCAGCGGACGCCGTCGTTAAATCCGACACCCAGCACAACAGCCATTTCCGTATACTGACTACTATAAATATAATAGTGAACAAGGCTCCTGCGCTATTTGTCTCCAGGACGAGGGAGCAAGCGTGTTGTCAGCTGAAAGAACGCACCTGATGGCGAGTTAATTTTTTGTTCGGAGGCACCTTGCTCGAGACGAATTAATGTCTCGTCCTTAAAATGCAAGCGGTGGTCACCCCAGCCAACCATACGAATTGTAGTAGAATTCTAACTATTAGAGCAACGCCTAGCTCCGCTCTCATCTCTCGTCGCAATCTGACCGGCCAGCTCTAATTCTGGGCGATGAGGCGGTGACGCGTCTGGGAGACGGCGGCTCTCTGTCATCCCGAGGGGTCTTGCAGCTGGCTCGAGGCTCCATCGCAACCACGGGAAAATTTTGGAAGGAAACTCCCGGCTATGTTTCAAAAGCTGTCAAGAATACGCTGGGGATGATATTCATTGAACTATAATAATAATAATAATAATAATAATAATAATAATAATAACAACAACAAGAAATGACAATATAATAATAATAATTATTATTGTTGTTGTATTTTTTTGTTTGTTTATTCGTTCTAAACAAGTTTTTTTGTTTTTGTTTCACGAGACCAAGATCAACCTGAAATTCAGTCTAAATACACAACTCTTAGTTTTTCTGTGAAGGAAAGGGGCAGCGTTTCACCTTACTGAGCCATGACCTCAAGTTCCTGACCTCATCGCCTGTTGCAAGCTGTTGTCTCAGTAGGGGTCAGTGTTCCCGCAAGTAAAGAAACCCGTTAAATGGCTATTCGAAGAGCTCAGCGCATATTTAAACGCTGACGAACACACCCACTTTCAGTTAAAAAATCGTAAATCAGTACCGTGTTTCGCAAAGACAGTAAATCGGGTTTTTCAGATCAATCATGGACGGGAGAGCTTTTTTCCTTTCCCTCACAGTGCGCATAAGGCTCAGAAAAACGCTGATCGCTGTTTTTCTAAGGGGACACCGAGGGAAGACCATAAAGCAGTTAGAGGCTGCAAAGCTGTCTCGCACGAGCTGTGTTCCTCCAGTTGGCGCGCACAAAAAGCTAACGCAGCGTTTTTACTGTTGAATTCACTCCAAATCTAAGTTTGATGCAGCGTTATGTTGCAACGTCTCTGTATTTATCGACAGAGAGTCTCTATCCTAAATGGAATACACCTATAAAGTCGTCGGTTTGAGTGGCATGTGTTTTGATGGAATCAATGAATATTCAATACTCTGGGGTCCTCCCTGACCAGAGTTGGCCACTCCTACCTTAAACCTTGAGTCCTTCATTGCTGACTTGAACCAATTCTTTATGAACTTTGTAGGGCCAAGGTAAACAGGAGGTACCAGCCTACTGATTTATTTAATCAAATCACACATTATGCATTCAGCACCACACATTAAAATGACTTATTCCAAATTACCCTGACGACAAAAACCATTAACCATAAGATGTGCAGCTCTAATTGCAACTTCCATAAATCATTCAGGATTCACCTTTAATTTATCCATTAAATGGGACGTAGCCTCCTCTAATGGCTCCTCATATTAGAACCACATACCCTTTTCACCCTCCTCATTATATGGGCACCTATTTGCCAAACACAACACATACATTTTTAATTAATTTGATCAGAATTCAAAAACACATATATTCACCTGGATCAAACACCCGAATTCACCTCAGTAGTATATGACCGTAACATATCTGTGTAACCCATCTGAGCAGGACGTTGTCTGCAACACTAACGTGATTAATGCCACATGTTTACACAACTCTACGTGAGTATTCTGCGTTAATTTCCGACATGAACATCAAATTCTCCGTTCTTAAATGGACATATATTGCCCTGTCAAGTAAGTTCATGGGTTTTTTTCTTCTTCCAAAAGCGTGTTGACACAGTGCCAGTATGTAGTGGACTACAGTGTAAGTTTATGGATTGTTTTTCAAAAGCGTGTTGACACAGTCCTGGATGCCAGTGTGTAGTGGACTACAGTGTAAGTTTATGGATTGTTTTTCGAAAGCGTGTTGACACAGTCCTGGATGCCAGTGTGTAGGGGACTACAGTGTAAGTTTATGGGTTTTTTTTCGAAAGCGTGTTGACACAGTGGACTACAGTGCGTGACGCTGATGAGCTGCAGCAGAGGAAACGGTGACAGTGAGGTAGATATCTGCCAGTTTGTAACCACTGACAACGGAACCATTGAAAATTGAGAGGCCCAATGCCAGCCAGTTTCTTTCAGATTCTCCCTCTCCACGCGAGAGCCTTCCGGTCTCGAGGAGTTTTGAATAAGTCTCGCCACCCTCCGTATCTTCTTCCCTCGCTTTTTCATCTCGCACTCCTTCATTCCTTCTCTCTCAGTCCTTCACCCACCCTCACCTCCATCGGGGTGTCCCCTGCGACACCAAATTTAAAATTCAAAACAGCGTCCACATTATTTTGCTTTTCAGTCGGATCCTCCGTGTAATTGCAACATCGCCAGTAAAATTTCCACCAAGAAACAGCAGATGTTGCAGATTAAAAATAAAAGAAGCACATTAAAAATTCTTATCATACCAACTAGCTTGGCATAATTTATTTAGAAATACAATGACAATCAATGGCACAAATAAAAAATAGATTTCAGACAAGGGAAGTGGGCTTATTGCAATGTTTAGACAGTAAAATTTAACACTGCTCAGACGGAACAGAATGAATTTAAAAATAGTCATTCTTCAGAGCTGGTCCCTTGACTGCTGTTACATGTAGATACCCACTAGTGGCAAACCCAAACAATAAAATAATTTGTCTGCTCACAATAGTGTCAGTAAAAGTAATGTGCTGCATTCACAGAGGTTACCATGATCTGATCAAGCATTAGAGACTAGGGTTGCCAGATGCCCAGTTTTAGACCACAATGTCTGCTTTTAAACTTGTTTGTGCAGGTCTTTTTTGTGGTCCTGACTGGACAATATAACCGTGCAGTCTTAATAAATGTTCAAATTACATTTACATTACATGCTTTCCTCTTCCTTTTTCCTTCCTCGGCCCACAATCGGTTCACCCAACCACCCCCCCTGTCCCCCCCACCCCCTGTTCCCACCTCCTCCACCACAATCAAGCTTTAAGCGGCCATATGTCGCCCATGTGTGTGTACGGCGTCCCATTTAGACAGATTCTAAATCTGGCAACCCTGTTGGAGACGCTGAACCCAAATCCATTCTGCCACACTGGGGGGTGGGGGGGGGCTGATCTCTCTCCGTGCGCCTGCTCCGGGAGGATCTCTTTTTCGCGCAGGGCTCCCCCCCCCCTCTTACTTTCCCTGCGTTCATCCCATTCGTTCCCTCGCTTTTTTTCTCATTCATGCTGTTCGTCCCCCTCTTTTCTCTCATTCACGCTGTTCGTCCCCCTCTTTTCTCTCATTCACGCTGTTTGTTCCTCTCTTTTCTCTCATTCACGCCGAAGGCCGGGCTCCCCGCGGAGACCCCAGCCTGAGTGCGGCGGCGCATGAATGTGTGGCATTCAGAAGGTCAGCAGTAAATATGTCACTCTTCTGGGACCCGCGGTGCGTACGTGGGAACTGAAAGTACATTGCTCTGTGGGGGAAAGGAGGCCACAGGAGCCCAGCCCAGCGAAAGACATGTGTGACGCCGGGGCAACTTATAGCATTAGCCGCCTAGCGCGCTGTTACGAGAATCGTGCACAACAGCAATCATAACGAGACCGTCGTCCGCCATCTTGCAGTGCAGCTGCCTTATTTTTTTGACGAAGCGTTCAGCACAGTGAACACAGTCTTCCGTGGCCCACACTCTTTAGTGAAGCGTTCAGCACAGTGAACACAGTCATCCATGGCCCACACTCTTTAGTGAAGCGTTCAGCACAGTGAACACAGTCTTCCGTGGCTACACTCTTTAGTGAAGCGTTCAGCACAGTGAACACAGTCATCTGTGGCCACACTCTTTAGTGAAGCGTTCAGCACAGTGAACACAGTCGTCTGTGGCCACACTCTTTAGTGGAGCGTTCAGCACAGTGAACACAGTCTTCCGTGGCCCACACTCTTTAGTGAAGCGTTCAGCACAGTGAACACAGTCTTCCGTGGCCCACACTCTTTTGTGAAGCATTCAGCACAGTGAACACAGTCTTCCGTGGCCCACACTCTTTAGTGAAGCGTTCAGCACAGTGAACACAGTCATCCATGGCCCACACTCTTTAGTGAAGCGTTCAGCACAGTGAACACAGTCTTCCGTGGCCCACACTCTTTAGTGAAGCGTTCAGCACAGTGAACACAGTCTTCCGTGGCCCACACTCTTTAGTGAAGCGTTCAGCACAGTGAACACAGTCATCCATGGCCACACTCTTTAGTGAAGCGTTCAGCACAGTGAACACAGTCTTCCGTGGCTACACTCTTTAGTGAAGCGTTCAGCACAGTGAACACAGTCATCCATGGCCCACACTCTTTAGTGAAGCGTTCAGCACAGTGAACACAGTCTTCCGTGGCCCACACTCTTTAGTGAAGCGTTCAGCACAGTGAACACAGTCATCTGTGGCCACACTCTTTAGTGAAGCATTCAGCACAGTCAACACAGTCTTCCGTGGTCCACACTTTTTAGTGAAGCGTTCAGCACAGTGAACACAGTCTTCCGTGGCCCACACTCTTTAGTGGAACGTTCAGCACAGTGAACACAGTCATCTGTAGCCACACTCTTTAGTGGAGCGTTCAGCGCAGTGAACACAGTCTTTCGTGGCCCACACTCTTTAGTGAAGCGTTCAGCACAGTGAACACAGTCATCTGTGGCCCACACTCTTTAGTGAAGCGTTCAGCACAGTGAACACAGTCTTCCGTGGCCCACACTCTTTTGTGAAGCATTCAGCACAGTGAACACAGTCATCTGTGGCCCACACTCTTTAGTGAAGCGTTCAGCACAGTGAACACAGTCTTCCGTGGCCCACACTCTTTAGTGAAGCGTTCAGCACAGTGAACACAGTCTTCCGTGGCCCACACTCTTTAGTGAAGCGTTCAGCACAGTGAACACAGTCATCCATGGCCCACACTCTTTAGTGAAGCGTTCAGCACAGTGAACACAGTCTTCCGTGGCCCACACTCTTTAGTGAAGCGTTCAGCACAGTGAACACAGTCTTCTGTGGCCCACACTCTTTAGTGAAGCGTTCAGCACAGTGAACACAGTCTTCCGTGGCCCACACTCTTTAGTGAAGCTTTCAGCACAGTGAACACAGTCTTCCGTGGCCACACTCTTTAGTGAAGCGTTCAGCGCAGTGAACACAGTCTTCTGTGGCCACACTCTTTAGTGGAGCGTTCAGCACAGTGAACACAGTCTTCCGTGGCCCACACTCTTTAGTGAAGCGTTCAGCACAGTGAACACAGTCTTCCGTGGCCACACTCTTTAGTGAAGCGTTCAGCGCAGTGAACACAGTCTTCTGTGGCCACACTCTTTAGTGGAGCGTTCAGCGCAGTGGCCATATTTTTGTCAGAGAAGCTTTCGCCACAGCGACCATAGCCTTCAGCGAAGGTTTTAGTAGAATGGCCATACTCTTTATTGAAGCTTTCAGCAGGGCAGCCATAGTCTTCAGTGAACCTTGCAGTAGAGAGGTCATTGTTTTTATTGAATTTTGTGGTGGGCTGTTTCATAAGAGTGAGGAGTGATAGGGTTTAAAAGGGTTCTTTTCTTTATGGCGTTGATTGTATACTCTTATGATATGTTGCGGGATCGTTGCAGAGCTTCTGTGGAAAATGGTCATCTAGATGAAGAGGAACACATCAAGCTGAGCCACGTGGTCACATTTTCTTCCTTTGGAAACTGGTACTGACAAGCAGACTCACCACGAGAAACCCTGAACTACTACTGGGATATTTGAAACCTCTTGATTTTTTTTTTTTTGGGGGGGGGGGGGGGGGGGGGGGGGGGGGGGGGGGGGGGTGGGGGCACTCAAATAATAATTGTCCAGCATAGTCCTCCCACACCGAAATGCAGCATAGCTTTTCATTGTCATCACTGCCTCATCATTTGCTAATGAGTGCACCAAGGGGTTAAGAGAGCAAGGATGTTTCTAGGCAGGGGCAGGGTACTCAATTAACCTCCCACCGCCAACTTCTGTCACCCGCCATATGACCATTTCCTGCTTGGACTAATGGAGTGCTTGTGTCGAATGCAGCGATTTGCGCAAAATGTGGAGGTCTTGAGAAGTGGTGGACTTTTGGGTGGTGCACTCAACTAGAGCAGTGGCTCTCCATGCAGTGATGCACTCCGCAGTCTGGACTCAGATCTAAGCTGTGTGTCCCAATCAGCCCTTTTGCCTGCTATCCAGTATAGCTGTTGAGTGCACTGGATGAGAAAGCTGTTAAGCAGACACATTTTTTTCTAAATGTAGTACACTTGAAATCCCAGGATGATGTGCTTATTTTTGGGATTTTGCGGAGTGCATCTGTGAGCACACTTTTCAGGAAGTAAACAACCATTTTGGTTCCGTAAATATGAAGTGTAGCTCCACTTTAAAAACCAGGGGCAGATTCGCTGACATTTTCCTTCAACAGCAACAGCAACAGCAACGACGACACATGAGCATGGTTGAAAGGGAAGAATGTCTTATGATACTTCCACAGTGTAGTGCAGACTACAGCTGAGCTCACACAGAGGAAGACCTTTCAAATACGGCTTTAAAATACAGGTCGCGGGTGCCCGAGATTGTGATGAACAAGGACCCTTAACCGGCTGAACCGATCCCATATCTTCGGTGACACAAGGGGGCGACAAAGCTCAGGAGGTAAGAGCGTTTGTCTGGCAGTCGGTTCGATCCCCCACCCTGGGCATGTCGAAGTGTCCCTGACACCTAACCCCTAATTGCTCCCAACGAGCTGATTGGTACCTTGCATGGCAGCCTTTCACCGTTGGTGTGTGAGTGCGTGTGTGAATGGGTGAATGAAAGGCATAAATTGTAAAGCGCTTTGGATAAAAGCGCTATATAAATGCAGTCCATTTACCATTTACAATCGCCAGTTGTGGAGGCTCTGGCCACAGTCGGCACTGGTACAGGCCCGATTCGATCCGAGGCTGTGAGGATCATCCATGCACCACAGCGTGATGCCTTAACTGAATGCCTGCACGCATTGCTGATGTAAGTGCTTCTCTGCGCCCTTCCAAACCGACGGGGGATTCTGCGTGATGGAATGGACCTACAGTTATGACTGGGAAAATACGGGATTGCTTATCAGCAGCAAAAAACAGAAATATCCTGTCATCACCACCCCCCATGCTAACATCCCCATACTCATACTCATAGCAACAGGTACACCGTGTCCTTGCTTCGAGTCACGGCACGAGCTTCAAGCTACCCCCAGAGAGGCTCAATTTGATAGCCACTGAAGAAAAGAAAAAAAAAAGGGAATTATGGGTATGGTGAACAGTTACAAGCCACATTTAGTATCATAATGAGAGGATCTGGAACATTAGCCCACTTGTTTGCTGTTCTTTGTTATTCCGTAACCTTGCCTACATTTTTTCTGCCGCTGAAACAAAAGGCTGGCGACGCTAATTGGTTGCTGCCGTTTGTACGTTCGTCAGTTGGCAACGCTAAACTTTCTTGCTAATAGAGTAACACACGAAAAACATTAACAGGCTTACTTAACCTACTTGCCTGGCGCATAAATCAATGCAGAATTATCTACTCAATATTTTAATATAGCCGTTAATTAGCCAAATAAACAATCTTGCTGGTAGCATTCAGGCAATTAACAAAATGACCAACAATGTGTTATTCAGGGTTGTGTGTTTAATTATTTTATCACCCTACTATTTCACATTGCGGGGAGGGAAAAAAAACACACAAGGCATACAATACTTACCCCTGCTTATAAACCAGAGATAATTTGCCTCATGTTGTATTCCCTCTGCACCTGGAGAAAAACATCTACATTTAGTGGACAGTACAGCTATCTAATTTAATTAGGACAACAGGGCCATTATCTTCTGCAATCAGAGAAGTAGTAAAGCCATCTTCTGCAATCAGAAAAAGAGAATGGTTATTATCTATGGTCAGAAAAAATGGAGAAAAAAAAAGAAGTTATCTACTGTGAACAGCATAGCATTTATCTGCTCATGGGAGCAGGAACCACGGCAGGGATTTTGGGCCCCACTGTAAAGATGCCACATTGGGCCCCACCACCTCATCCCTGCACAATCATGGCACCATTTCTTGAGGGCCCCTGTCAGTCACGGCCCTCTGACTCATCCTAGCTGAAACCCCTAATCCCAAAAACAGCACCCCTGCTTATCAGAGGGGGTGGTGTGGAAGTTGTAGAGCGGTGAGGAAGACGGTGGGGAGACGGTCAGGTGTAGGGTAGAAATAGGACAGGCTCAGGGTGGCAGATTGGGAACGGTATGTTCTGTGTGGACACAAACGGGGGTAAATGCCGGTACTTGGAGTAGAGTTTTTTCTTTTTCAGGCTGAGGAGCCATGATTCTGAATCCACCATGCGACCCAGAGCCTGCCCCATCTGGAGCTGCACGTTAGCGGCCGTCTCCCGACGAGAGGCACACAGAATGGGAATCATTAAAAGCACCCTCTGCACATACAGAGCGGCACACTGAATCTGGGTCAGCTCTGCCTCTCCACAGCGGTGAGCAGCAACTAGACCTGAATCTGCTTTTCTAGCCTTATAGCACACACACTCACATTAACACACACACACTCTCACACATACACACACACACACACACTCTCTCTCACACACACACACTCACATTAACACACACACTCTCACACACACATACTCACATTAACACACACAACACACACTCACATTAACACACACACACTCTCACACATACACACACACACTCACATTAACACACACACACACACACACATTAACATACACTCACATTAACACACACACTCTCACACATACACACACACACAAACCCACGCACGTGCACACACACACACAAACCCAGGCATGTGCACACACACACACAAACCCACGCACGTGCACACACATACGGAAGCGCACACACACACACACAAATATGCGCACACACAAACGCAGGTACGCACACACACACACTGTACACAAACGCAGACACGCACGCGCAGACACTCTCTCACACACACACACACACACACACACACACACACACACACACATATCTCTCTCTCTCTAGCATGCTATTTCTCTCTCCCACTCCCTCCCCTCTCTCTACCCCCGTAATGCAGCTCACGGGTGTGTTTGTTTTTTTCTTCCGAGAGTTCTGCTTGATGGAAGCAGTGAATGTCCCGTGGGAGTTGTGATGTCATCCTGTGGAGACACACACACAGACTGCTCTCTAGTGCCCCCCTGTGGGTATACTGCGAGGTGCAGCCAACTTGCTATGCAGCAAAAGAAAAAGAAAAAAAAATCCACAAGTACCAATTTTGCTGGTGAGTGTAGGTTGTTATGCAGACGCAAGATCCGAAAGCCCCTCCTCTCAGCCATATGATTGGTGCAATGCTTTACATTTCATTCCACTTCATTTTCCGTCCAACATTTTAATGGAAGCCAGAGGAAAGCCCCACAGAACGCATTCTGTCTGAAACCTCCCCTTCCTCTGTTCCTGTTCCAAGCTGTGGAATAAAAGCATACACACAGAGGAATGGTTAGACTTGTGAGCGGCGCAAGGGCATTGTGGGACTGTGACACCCCCATTCTCTGCAGAAGGAAAACCGACTCGGAGGACCACTCAGAGAACTGCACAGACATTTTGTCCTTGAAAATCATATTTGAGGTTAATTAGGCATGAAAAACAGACACAAATAGATGTTTATTTGCTTAAAAAAAAAAAAAAAGGAACAAATATATGCCCACCAATGTCAAATGCTGTAAGAGCAAAATTAAATTATTTTTGCATTTGTTTTGACTTCTTGAAAATATGTTGGCCGGCTCAACATTTGTACAAACACGCCATTTTACTACACGTACACGATGTTATCCTCGGTAGTGTAAACTTGTCACAATAGAAGACAGCCGAAAACAAAAAAACATTTAAAAGTTGTGCTTTTATTAAGTGAATAAAGCAGTGACACTGCACACAGGAGCAGTGCTGTAAAAACGAGCAGCACAGTTAACCAAATGCTACAAGGCCAGTTTGTTAAGACGACTGACTTGGAATAAAAATATGTTCTTTGCATCAATCCAGATTAATTAAAAATGAACTGTCAAACAAATTCCACATCCATCTCCAGAGGCCATGCAAATCAGCCAGATATTTCAGAATTTGTTGAAATAAGGGAATAAGGGAGGAATGGTTGTTGATTACTGTGGCATAAAACCCATTCTTCATTTTAAAACAAAAGAAATGTAGTGCTGAATCAACATACTGCTTAGGGGATTATGCCATTTCATCTGTTCATGTTACCTAATTGTTTATTCACAATATTATACTGAATTAAGATCAATACTGTTGGTTACACTCAGCTTCATGACCTTTTAATGGAAGGCACAACAGGTAATAATAAACGGAGCTATAAGTGAAGTTAAAATGGATAATTTAACATGGAATCTGTATTTTTAAACTCCCATTGAAGGGGAATGGAGCAATTGACGATTAACTGAATTTACCAGGGTTTGGCCATGAATTTTCAAGCATATAATTGCCACTCAAAGCTATTATTTTTGGCAGAATTACACCAATCCCAAATCTTCACGTAGCCCGTATGGGGTGGCCACGTTACACAGTAAGTTTTGAGAACAAATGACATAGGGAGACATTGGTTAAAACTAAGTTCATTTATGAAACCTCTGAACACCAAGATGCAAAAAGGGAATTTGCAATAAAGTGAACATTCTTTTAAGCCCAAACTCAACAATCACAGATTCACCAATATTCTAGGCAACCTGAGGTGGGCAAAATGGCCTGATAATGTAATTATGCTACATTTAGATTCTCAAGGTACAATATGCTGCATACACTATGTCCACAGGTGTACGTTCACAAGTGTACTGTGAGAAACTGTCAATTTAAGTTTATATTTTACCCCTGTAGCATACCACTAAAAGCAATCCTTTCTCTCAAGTGCAGTGCCATTAAACCCATTTTCACTGCTCTGCATACACAAAGTCAGAAGAGCTATGTGGTCGTACTGTACTGTATACGACCAAACGTTCAGCTCACTCAAACGCTGCAGCGTACAGGTGTGTGAATAAATCATTTCCACAAGTGCTCAAAATGTCAGGAAACATTCAGACTTACATTTTTAGCAATCATCTTCTTTCTCATCTCCTTCTCCTTCTCCAGCTGAATTGTCTGCAGGCAACCTGTCAATCATATTAACCTGCGTGCTCCATTTTATCTCTGTGCGTGTGCGCGTCGCCACGGGAGACCGATACACCGCTAACATTCCGACTGTAAGCATGCCTTGAGAAGGATAACAGAAGCTATTGTAATTCTTTGCAGTTTATTATGTTAGTATACAAATGTATGAGTATCAGAGACATACATTTCACAACAGACCATCATTTCTTTTTCTTCCTCTCCTTCCTTCCTCCGTCTCCCTCTCTTCCCTAAGGAATGGCAATGTGATCAGACAAGAAACAGTGTGTTCTGTGCCTTTATAGGTTAGGTATTCATGTAGCCCCTCCAGTCCCCCCCCCCACCCCCACCCCCACCCCCACCCCCACCCCCACCCCTCTCTCTCTCTCTCTCACACACACACACACACACACACACACAAGCATATGCACACAGATCTAAAAATAATCTCATACTAACATATAGCTCCCTCTCTTCTCTCACTTTCTTTCTCCCTCCCTCCCTCCCTCTACCCCCTAACCCAGCTCATGAATCTCTCTCTCTCTCTCTCACCCTCATTTCTCACCCTCACTAGTATGGACATTAAAGAAAAGTAAGAAATTAACTATAATCCTAATGTGTTAATGGAAAAAAAACTATGTTTGCCCTAAAGCTCATAACCAAGACGCATGTTCTACATTTAAAAGGCATCTTTAAAAAAAAGGATACCTGTGATCACGTAAACGCACTGGAGGGCACTGAGACAGCAGCCGAACGCCCTATAAGAATCATACTAAATGCCCTACAGAAACAGCCTATAGAGACACACTGAAATGCCCTATAGAAACACCCTATAGAAACGCCCTATAGAGACACACTGAAATGCCCTATAGAATCACCCTACAGATACACTGAAGTACCCTATAGAAACGCCCTATAGAGACACACTGAAATGCCCTATAGAAACACCCTATAGATACAATGAAGTACCCTATAGAAACACCCTATAGAGACACACTGAATGCTCTACAGAAACGCCCTATAGAGACACACTGAAATACCCTATAGAAACACCCTATAGAGACACACTGAAATGCCCTATAGAAACAGCCTATAGAGACACACTGAAATGCCCTATAGAAACGCCCTATAGAGACACACTGAAATGCCCTATAGAAACGGCCTATAGAGACACACTGATTGGGGAAGAGGGAGCCATGCACAGCAGGCAGGAAGTACACCAAAGTGCCCATTCCTATGTAGAAATACACACTCAGGCAAAGCAGAATACATCTCTCTCTCTCTCTCTCTCTCTGTACAATTGACCTCACATACCAGATCTGTTCATCGGTCAGCTTAAATACATGGTAATCTATAATGCTGGATTGATACTGAAACATTCATTAATGCAGTTACAGTAATACACACATGGTAGATCTCGGTTCATTAAACTGTGGCTTATTGAAGAGGCTGGGGGATCTAAGGGGAGGGGAGAGAGAAACTGGGACCTAAATAACTTGGTAAAACTGTGACTCCTACATCATGTGTTATTGGCATCCCATCACACAACTACCCTCCCTGACAACCTCACAATGTCTCATACGTGCACTCACACACACACATACACATGCACGCATTCATTAACACACACAAGCACACTCATACATGTGCACTCACACACACACATACACATGCACACAAGCATGCACACACACAAGCTCTCTCTCACAAGCACACTCATACATGTGCACTCACACACACACACACAAACACGCATGCATGCACACACACAATCTCTTTTATAAGTTCACACTCATATATGCGCACTGTCTCACACACACACATGCATACACACAGGCATGCACACACAATCTCTCATAAACTCACTCACACACGTGCAGACACTATCTCTCTTGCAAGCACACACACACACACACACACACACACACACAAACCCTAACCACACCCACAATTACAAATGGGCAGAAAACTCATCAGTTTAAGAAACTGAAAGAAACTTCTGTACATCTTATACAAGCCAGTGATTGGTTATCATGCTTTCACATTCTCTCCGGGACTTCTAGACAGCACCTGATTGGTCCAACAAATGGTCCAACAACTATACCCTGGGTTTGACTGTCCTCCTATGGGTCAGGCTGCCTGAGTGCAGCTAAACATTCAACTCAGACAATCTTAGATTCTCTTTAGGATTCATCAGGAATGGATTCTTTGTACCGAAATGCAAAGTTTTTAGTGATGGTAGTCAAAACACCTGTGATAAATGTTGTGTTACTGTACACTTGAAACAACACAGATTCGCAATTCCTCCAGTTCATCCATAAAATCTAGCATACGCAGCCTTAAAATAACCCACTGTTACTGTCGTGTATGATAGGTTCCAGAGCTCCAGCAATAAATCTGATTGGTTACAGGGCTCTGCAGTCAGGTCTGATTGGTTACAGGGCTCTGTAGTCAGGTCTGATTGGTTACAGAGCTCCATTCTCTTGTTTAACTAGTTACAGGATCTTCAGTAAGCTTGCAGCCCCATGACATCTCATCTCTACAAGAGGTTTCCATGGTCACCAGACATTAACACAAATAGTAGTAGTATCCCATGAGCCTTTGCCACAAACATCTCTGATGGTTTTTAAAATGATATACAGAGTCAGAAAAACACAGTCTATAACTTAGAATCTACAGCCAGAGCATCAAAGCTCCACTCTGGACTACTGGGTATGTTTTTACATAGTATAGTACAGTTTAATTAATGAGATTGTTTTAACTGTAGAAAGACCGTATTAATAAAGATTATGTGTTTGTGTGTGTGCGTGTGTGTGTGTGTGTGTGTGTGCGAGCGGCTGGATGATCAGTCATTCGAAGACCAGCTTTGTAAGGACGGTCAGCTCTGTACAGAGTAAGAAAATTGTGTGTGTGTGTGGGTGTGCGTCTGTCAGACAGACACAGAATACTAGAGAGAAAAGTGTGTGTGCATGGGTCAGATGGTTCTGTAGTCCATATACTGCAGGCCCGTGTGTACAGATGCTGCGTGTCTTAGGATTTATACAGCGACAGTGTTTTCCTTAGGAAGAGCAGTCCTGCAGAGGTAGACTATGTCTGTTAGAATGTTCAGTTCTGCACAGATATGATGTACGTTACAATGTCCAGTTCGGCAGTGTGTGTCTGAATTTGTGTGAGTGAGTGAGTGTGTGTGTGTGTGTGTGTGTGTGTGTGTGTAGGTTTGTGTGTGTGAGAGAATTTACAGGTCAGCAGAGAACATGTGCATGCTTGGATACTCAATTCTGCAAAAACCCTAGATGTCAGAACATTTTAAATAAACATAAAATGTCTTTGTAAAGATGGTCATTTCTGCATGGGGCTCTGGTGTTCTTGGAGTGCTCCACTCTGTAGGAAATGTGTCACTGTTGTGGTTGGATCATTTCTGCAGAAACCATTTCTTTACTAGGACGGTCAGTTCTGCAGAGAAAGCTCAGGGTTTGGGGGTTGCTATCACAGACAGCTGTGTGTAAAAGAAAGGGGGGGGGGTGCATTGTGGGTACGCTCAGGGTCAGTAGTAGTCTTCGTAGCTCTTGGGGTTCAGGCAGTACAGCAGGGCCGCTCCAAAGGAGAAGATGGTGGCACCCCACGCCAGACCGTACCCCCAGTTAAATTCATGGTAAATTCGTAGACTGATGGTCTCGATAAACTTGATTGGGTAGAGAACCAGACTGCACACCTGGAGTACCACTGAGAGAGAGAGAGAGAGAGAGAGAGAGCACAGCACGTACATCTTTATAAATACACCATCTTGTCCTTGATCAGTTTTATTTTTACCATTTATAAACCTTACAAATGTGATGCTTACAAATCTCATCTTAAGTGTATTAATATATTATTCCGTATGTTTGCAAAACATTACAAAGCAGTGACGTGCATCCGCGCACCACAGTGCGTTGCCTTAACCGAATGAACCAATCAGCCGCCACTGGACTCTTTATATTGCACGTGAACGCTTTGGAAAAGCTGCTTCAGTTTTCCCTGCCAAAAAAAACACGATTTAAATGAGCTGAATTGAATGGAGAGAGGGAGGAAGTAAAGGGGAGGGGAAAGCAAGAGAAGGACAGATGAAAAAAAAAGGTTTCATTTTACTGGCATGCTCCCCAGAGGAGGGAGGACCAGGGGGTCAGAAAGTAGAAGTCCTGTCATGTGTTTCTTCCACACACGAACTCTGCCAGCTGAGTTCACTAATTAGTTCTGGCTGAAGAATTGTGCTAATTAGCAAATCCAGGCGACTGAAACAAAATACCGGGGAGGACACTGAACCTAGATTTTCCACATTCCTGAATGCACATCTCTGCCTGTTTACTTTTAGAGGAAAAAAAAGATTTTATTAATTCCCTATTTCATTTAGGAATTCCAATTCACAATGGAATGATCAAAATACCCTCAGAACAAGTGAAACTGCAAACAGCAGATACACAGAGAAACACACAAAAAAACCAAAATAATTAAATCCCAACATGTAGCTTTACACATTTAGCACATTTCAATCTGAAACACTGGCTTTTTTTTATTTTTACATATTTAACCCTCTTAAAATACTTTATCCCTTTTCAATGCAGTTTACAATAAATTCTGGAATATGTAGTGTCTTCAGAGGGAAAAAAAAAGGGAAATGTTTGTTTCCCGTTTGTGTCTTATTTCCATAATTTCTTTTGGCTCTAGTCATTTCCAGCTTTGTCACAGACATTTGAGTTCAACTGGATGCTGCAGTATGGCCCAAGATGGGCATATCCATACAGCATTACTGATTGTTTATCTTCGAGAAAAAGCATCTTCTAGCAGATTGTTAGATCAATCAGAATCAGAATCAAACAAATTGGCAGTGAAGGATGCAAGAATATGAAAAGATTTGAGCCTCCAAATAGATTGAGAGTTGCCAATGTCTCTTCCGCATTTGGAATGGAAACCTAGATAGAGAGAACTAGCTATCTGGCTGACTAGTAGTTGCTCGGGCCACAGCTGGGTAACAAGCATATTATTTTAAATAAAAGACAAAAAAACAAAAAAACAAAGAACACAAGAAAAACAATAAACATTGTGACTAGTCAATGTTTAAGAACATTAGCCTTTATTAGCTTTGAGTTTCCCCACTTTTTGTTGTTTCTTATACAGTATACACACAGTATGTGTGTGTATGTGTTTACAGGATCTCCAAGGGGAAAAAATGATTTAATTTCTAATGGCCTCTTATTATTTAATACCTGTGGCAAAATCACACGTCAATACACTGTAGATTTAGAGGGAGGGGCTTCATAACTACAAGGGAGGGTTCTGTAATTAAGAGGGGAGGGGGGTAGTATAACTGGGAGGAGTGTTCTGTATAATTAAGCATCAGAACACTTTTTAATTAAGAGGGAGGACCATAAGGAGAAGAGTTACGTGATAAATTTGATTATGAGCTTTGTATACGGTTTCATGTTGTGCACACTTTGGGTTTTGAATTTACTATCCTCTGAATTTCCTTGGCAGGGAAATTCAGTTTATTCTAGCGCCAATAATTTTTTCATTTCAACATGACAGAGAGAGAGAGCCTGGTGCATGAAGAAGTATATAAATAGCTTCACCTGATGGGGGGGGGGTGGGGGGTGGTGAGGTTGTCTGGAGGGGGGGGGACTATATGCATTCCTGACCTCATTCCCATCGCCATTTACATGTGCATGTATGCATGTGTGTGTGTGTGTGTGTGTGTGTGTGTATGTGTATGTGTGTGTGTGAGTGTGCGTGCGTGCGTGTGTGAGTGTATGTGTGAGTGTATGTGTGTGTGAGTGTGTGTGTGTGCGTGAGTGTGTGCGCGCGCATGTGAGTGTGTGTGTGTGTGTGTGTGTGTGCGTGCGTGTGTGAGTGTATGTTTGAGTGTGTGTGTGTGTGTGTGTGTGTGTATGTGTGTGTGTGTGTGTGTGTGTGTGAGTGTGTGTGTGTGTGTGTGTGTGTGTGAGTGTGTGCGTGTGTGTGCGTGTGTGCGTGTGTGTGTGCGTGTGTGTGTGTGTGTGTGTGAGTGTGTATGTGTGTGTGCGTGCGTGCGGGCGCGTGCGTGTGTGCATGCGTGCATGTGTGTGTGTGTGCGTGTGTGTGTGAGTGTATGTGTGTGTGTGTGTGTGTGTGTGTGTGTGTGTGTGTGTGCGTGTGTGTGTGTGAGTGTGTGCGTGTGTGTGTGTGGGTGTGCGTGTGCGTGTGTGTATGTGTGAGTGTACGTGTGTGTGTGTGCGTGTGTGTGTGCGTGCGCGTGTGTGTGTGTGTGTGTGTTACCTGCAGCAAACAGCATCACAGCGACGGGCCTGTAGAAGCGTCTCCGGGACCCGACGCACACGGACACCAGCCCCACCAGGAAAGAGAAGAGAATGAGGGCGGCCCCACCCAGCAACAGGGCCAGCGTGGCAATCTGCCAGTCTGCGGCGGGAGAGAGGGAGAGAGGGAGAGGGGGAGAGAGGAGGATGGGAGAGAGAGAGGGAGGGAGGGAGAGTAGGAGAGAGGATGAGAAAGAGGGAGAGAGAGGGAAAGGGAGAGATGGAGGGAGGGAGAGAGAGCGAGTGAGGGATAGAGGGAGAGAGAGGGAGGGGGAGAGAGGGAGAGGGAGGGAGGGAGAGGGAGGAGGACAGGGAGATACGGACAGAAAAAAGGGGGTGATAGAAAGAAGAGAGGGAGGAGGAGAGAGGGAGAGGGAGGGAGGGATGGAGGGAGGGAGAGGGAGGAGGACAGGGAGATACAGACAGAAAAAAGGGGGTGATAGAAAGAAGAGAGAGAGGGAGGGAGTGAGAGATTTCTTTTTATTATAAGCCCTTTATTTGGACATTCTTCAAAAACAGAATTTACAAAATCCCTGGGGTTCACTGAGCACAAAATGTTCCCCAGTCCCCCTACCTCCATAAAACATGGCAATCTGTAGAAAGCACGTTCAGTCCTAAGGTGAGCAGCCAGCATCCCCAACATTATATTCTTGGAATCCACTGACCACGGCCCCCAAGATAAGATTTTTCCTCGTTTTCCAAATGGCTAACTTTGCTAACCCAAACAAACAGTTACAGTGCCCTGAGAAAGTATTTGCTCCCTTCCCGATTTGCTCTATTATTGCAGATTTGTCTCACTAAATGGTTGCAGATCTTTAGACAAAATGTAATATTAGACAAAGGGAAACTGAGCACACACAAAGCACATTTTTTAAATTATTATTTCATTTATTTAAAAGTTATCAACCATCCATATCACCCATGTGAAAAAGTAATTGCACCCTTAGTTACTCAGTCAACCAATTAAACAAATTTCAGTGTGATGTTGTGGGGAATCATTGCTGCCTCAGGACCTGGATGACTTTACTGAAGGAACCGTGAATTCTGTTCTGTACCAGAACATTCTTCAGGAAAATGTCCAATCATCTGTCCATGACCTGAAGCTGAAGCGTAATAGGGTTACGCAGCAAGACAATGACCCAAAGCCGAAAAGCAAGTCCATATCAGAATGGCTGAAAGTAAACACAATTTAAGTTCTGGAGTGGTCTAGTCAAAGTCCTGACTTTAACCCAACAAAGATGTTGTGGCAGGACCTGAAAGGGGCAATTCATGCTTGAAAACCTACTAATTTGTCTGTATTAAATCAGTTCTGCAAAGAATAGTGGGCTAAAATTCCTCCACAGTGATGTGAAAGACTGATATAAAATTATAGAAAGTATTTTGTCGCAGTTATTTCTGCTACAGGTGGTGCAACCAGTTGTTAAGATTAAGGGGCAATTACCTTTTTACGTGGGTGATATGGGTGTTTTATTAACTATTTTGATTAAATAAATGAAATAATAATTAACAAAATCTGTTTTAAGGTTTTAAAATCAGGTTCCCTTTGTCTAATATTACATTTTGTCTAAAGATCTGAAACAATTCACTGTGACAAATATTCAATAACATAGGAAATCATGAAGCGGCAAGTACTTTCACACGGCACTGTAAGTAAGACATAAAAGGCACTTACAGTAGACAAGGACGCAAAATAAATATTTTAAAGGTAAAAACCTCAAAAAAAAAAGAGAATCCAATTACAAAAATAAATAGTCTTACCAAAAGAATTTGATAAAAACTGAAGTTAAAGATATAAAGATATACTTGATTATTGAACCCTGTGGGGTAATTTGTCCTCTGCATTTGACCCATCCTAGTTACTTAGGAGCAGCGCCCGGAGACCAACTCCAGTTCTGAGGCCAGTGCCTTGGTCAAGGGCAACTTCAGGAGCGCACCTAACATGCATGTCTTTGAGTGTGGGAGGAAACCGGAGTACCCGGAGTAAACCCACACGAGCACAGGGAGAACATGCAAACTCTGAAGGTACTGAAGGGCAGTTATCGGCCCCTACCCCCTGCTGCTCCTCTCCCATCACCGCGGTAACAGTGAGGGGGGGGGGAGGCAGTACTCAAACTCATCATCCCAAAGGTCAGAAAAAGAGTCCTGTCCTCCAAAAAGTCCCAGTAGGAGACGGGGGGGGACTCACATACCTCTTGCATACTCTTTTCCAGCAAGCATGATGAAAGAGAGAGAAAGAGAGAAAGAGGGAGAGAAAGAAGGGGTAAGAGAGAGGGGGAGAGAGAGGGGTAGGGAAACACGTGAGTACATACAATTGAGTTCACTTAGGCTCTGTAAAGACATCGTACAGAGGCAGTCCACAAAAACAGAAAAGACAATATCTGTCCATCATCAGAGCAGCTGCCAATTACTGATACATTTTTTTCTGCTTTCGCATTATTGAACTATACATTTATTTAATCACTATTATCCAAAATAAGTCCCACGTTTATAAAAGCAAAAAAAAAAAAAAACGGTAATGTCTATTCCTTGTACAAGACCATGCAAGATTGAAAACTTTCCTTGAGCAGTAAGAATTCATCATGTCTGTAGGTTTCTGACATCATACATTTCCCTTGGTGTCCCCATTCCCACTCCCCATACCCACAACCCAAAGGGTTCTATAAACCATTTTGGTCTTAATAAACATTGATGATGTATTTGTGGGCGGAGCCAAACTAGTGGCAGAAAGAACGGTCTGTTGACAGTTTGACTAATGTAGCGGTGGTAGCAAAAGAAAGATCTGTGCGTGAAACTTTCATAATTAGTTTGCTAACTCATAGAAAACAACATTATGGATCCTCAGGAGACCTTGTCAAATTAAACATTTGTCAGCACAAGACAAAATTAATTACACAAATAAGGATCCATTGATGCCTCTCCTGTAAGAGATCATTGTTCTACAAGCTACTCCTGCCTACGTGCTAAGGTTGCTAACATTGGTCAATGGCGTTTCTCATTGTGAATTAGCCGGCTAATGCTAAACTTTGTGGAAGCTGCCACTTAGTTATCGTTAACTATTAGCCTACTTAATTCATTTCTGGCTTTGTTTGTGTTGAGCACTGGAGAAAATGTCACCTGATATGAAATGGGCACTGCAGAGACGAGAACTACCAATGACATCAGTACAGTCTGTTCTTTTAATGGCTTGCAGCCACAAATGCGCTGAGCTTCAAATGGGAGGTACTCGACAAAGGTATTCTTTAAAAATGAAGGCCCTATTTTGTGCTATTTCTACTTTGACAGCCAATGGCACAACGAGACATTTTTCAGGGACTTTGCCAACCCTCTCCTTATCTGTTTACTTGTTTTCTGCCGCCAAAATGTGTGCGCAGCTGCCGTGATATTAAACGTCGATGTACACACACTCCCACAGAGCCACGCGCCCTCGCTACCAGAGTCCCGCCCACTACTCACAAAGGGCCACACCTCCTTAATATCATAGCCCCACCCACATTCCAACAGGGCCTTTCCCTCTCACTGCCAGTCACACCCGCACTCCCAAAAAGCCACACCTCCTTAATATCATAGCCCCGCCCACATTCCCAAAGAGCCTTGCCCCCTCATTACCAGAGTCCCACCCACACTCCCAAAAAGCCACACCTCCTTAATATCATAGCCCCGCCCACATTCCCAAAGGGCCTTGCCCCCTCATTACCAGAGTCCCACCCACACTCCCAAAAAGCCACACCTCCTTAATATCATAGCCCCGCCCACATTCCCAAAGGGCCTTGTCCCCTCATTACCAGAGTCCCAGGCACACTCCCAAAGAGCCACACCCCCTTAACAGCATAGCCCCGCCCATACTTCCACAGGGCCACGCTCCTGTCGTTACCACGGCACCCTGCTCATAAACGCCGTCACGAAATCACACCCACAGTCACGGAGTCACGTCACAGAAGCACGCCAAATACCCAGCGCTCCTGGTATTTCACACAAAGCTGCTCTCGAGCTCCGCCTCGCCTCTGCTGCGAAGGGCTGCCGTTTGATTGGCATCTCAAGGGCATTCTGTTAATCAGAGAAGACAAGGGCTAATCAAACAAACTCTTGGAGAATAATGGCCTGCGAACGAGGGACTCTGGAGTATCCCCCTCTCGCCCACGCAGGAAAGACCCTTCATGCCGGGACTGGCTGAATGTGTTCTCTCAAGGACACAGCTACAAGGCTGAGAGTAATTAGACATGAATAAAACCAGAGAGCCAACTCCCTACTCAGCCCAGCCCGGTCCGGCCCGGCCCGGCCCAGCCCAGCCCAGCCCGGCCTGGCCCAGCCCAGCTCAGCCCAGCCCAGCCCAGCCCGGAACAGGAAAAAGGGTTTTGTTGACAATGACGAGATTCAATGATCAGGGAGTGGTTCTGAAATCAGAAATGGGGAGGGGGGGTGAGGGGGGGTGTGGGGTGTGGGTGCTGATGAGCAGGGAGGGGAGTGGGGGTGGGGGTGGGGGGGGGGGGGGGGGGGTGTTACAGATCCAGAGAGCCGTCAGCACTGATCTCGCTCTCTCTGTGCAAAGCTGATTCTAATGGCATGTGAAGACCTGCAGCACAGCTCTCCTCTTCAGAGTGTTTTTTTTTTTTTTTTTTAATTTATTTATTTATTTTTTTTACAGGGACTCATTCATAATTCATCTTCGTTCAGCAGCATTTTCTCTCCCTCATGGTCACTGGAGAGAAGAACACTGTTGCTGGGGGGAGAGAGCTTGGTCACTAGGGGGAAAGAACACCAGCCACTGGGGAAGAGAGAGAGCCTCCCATCCTAAAAAAATGCACTGGCCCAGTGCAGCCAGACGCAATTAAAGTGGCCTCCAAAATTATTCTCACCATTTATGAAAATGGCTGTGCAGAGTACAAATACAAATACAGGTTAGGAGCGATGCTGTGTGCTTCAAAGGGAAAATTATCTTATTTTGTATGAGTACCACTCCTCAGAGAGAAAAACGGTTTCATGTAACTAGTCTTCTGTGTAAGTAGTTTCCCCAAAAAAGATGTCATAATTATTCACAGGCCAAACAACCTTTTTAAAATCTAACAAAGCTGTTTCACTGGGGTTTAAAACATACACCGAAGAGCAAAAAACAAGTTGCTGATGTTCACAAGTCAGGACAGAGATACCAATTTCCAATATTAGGTCAGTAATTAACATTAAACATCAACAGATCAATAATGCTAGTGCTAGTGCTAGTGCACTCTGCCCCCACACACAGTGAAACATGGTTTCAGAGGCAAAGACAAAATTTGAGCACTAAAGTTTGAGATCTACAAAACTTGGGGACAAGCACCTTGGGGACAAAGTCTACAAATCTACCATCAGATGGCCCCCTCCATATCAACAGGCTTTTAAAAAAGGTTTTGCCAGACAGAAAGCCTCTACTGAGAACAATGACCATAAATACGTGTCCAGACTTTTCTAAATGCCATTGGACGTTTGATTGGAACTTGGTATTATGGTCAGATGAGTGCAAAATTGTATCTTTTGGCCACACACCCCAGTGATGGGTTTGGTGACAGAAGAAGGATGCTTATGTTGAAAATAAAGTCCTGCCCAGGGCGAAATATGGTGGCAGATCTTTGATGGTATGGGTTTCTTTTCAAATCGACTGGTCCTGGGGCTCTAACTAAGGTCAATGGAACCATAAACTCCAGGAATTACCAAAAAGTTTGAGGGAAAAAAAGCAGTTTTCCTCCATGCCCTGAAGCTCAAACTTTGCCGCAAATTGATCGTTCAGCAAGATAATGATTCCAAGCATCGCTCAAAACAAGTTTAAAAAATTTGCACTGAGCTGAAAACAGGGGTATAAATATCTGTGACAGGGTTATTTGGGAAATAAATGTATAATCTGAGCAAGGCAGACCTGGAAAGCCAGCTGCTGGGAGGATCGTGCACACTTATCACATAATGAAAGGAAACATGAATCATTCACAGGAAGACAATTAATGGAGATGATGATTACCTTTTTATAATATACATGTGGTTTAGGAAGAGAAGAGAACGAATAAATGGAGAAAGAGAGATAGAGAGAGATGGAACAAGAGAAAGGGTAATGTTCCACCAGAAAGAGACAGAAAGAGAGAGAGCTTACTGAAGCTTACCAATTCTGTAACCCAAACTAACCTACACCATGCTCAGGCCAGTACTGTCAAATAGCCACAAATCAGTGTGGGCCAAAAAAAAATAATGCAACAAATAAATATTTTTTATTTGGAACATTGGGATGAAGAAACCAAAATACAAAGCCAACTAAATTGCTATCAAGCCTAAAAAAGACAACTCATGCTGAGTGTCAGAGTATTTCTGTCAGAGATACAAAGCAGAAATGGATCCTGACCAAATACATGCTCAATAACCACACCCTGGTGATTGAAAAAGCTGATACAAAACTCATGGTTACCTAAATAAGGAAATATGTGGTCTCTGTGATACAGGAGAGGTGTAGACAGAGATGCACTTCCTCCTCAACTACACAAAATATGCAAAAATAAGATGAACTTATTTCCACAAATTTTCTAAAATCATAAAAATCTTCAATTCATTATCAAATGATGAAAAATGTGTCATCCTTTTAGAAGGACCAACAGCCCCAACTGCAGCACAATAAAAAAGTGACCATAATATTCATTATTATTTTACTGTATATGTAAATGTGTTTTAATTGATTTTCTGTATACTTTTGCAACATTTACATGTGTATTGCCTGCCAATAGATCAACTTGAATTTGAATTTGAGAGAGAAACAGAGAAAGAGAGAGAGAGAGAGAGAGATAATTTGAATTTTTAAAAACCCGTTATGAAAACATGATTTCCAATGTATACACCCACGTCTCATCAAAAACCGTTAACATCATAATATTTTTCTCACAACTACTCAGTTTTTTTTTTCTTTTTTAAAAACAGAGAGAAACAGAGAGAGAGAGAGAGACACGTATGAGGGGAGTGAGGGGTATTCATCAAACCATTCAGGACAGAGGCAGGGGAACACTTGAGCGCATGCAATTGAGTTCTCTCCACCTCTGTAAATACATCATCGTTTGGCAGAGCACCTGGCCTGTGAAGGAGTAAGAGATAACCCGGCAGTACCTGAGGGACCGTGGAAGAAATGAGCGACATGCCAGTAAAAAAATATATATATATACAGTATATCACTTATAGCATAAACAGCTATTCTATGCTATTTCCCCATTCAATTTTAGTAGTTTTTTCCATCTTTACTGTGGCATTCATTTTTGAATAATTATTTATTATTTCACATGTTGCAGAGCCCTTACTTATTTACTTAAAAAACATACTGCTTGAATGTTTGTTCTTGTAAAGATGACGGTCAAATATGTGATACCGAAAAAGCCATTCTGAATTAAAATGTAATTAGTTGAACGGAACTGAGAGATTTAGACTAAGGTCAAGACACAGAGAGAGGGAGGGAGAGACTGACAGACAAATAGAAAGCAGAACCCTTCCACAACAGAACAGAAATACAGAATAAATAATCAGAATAATTCCATCACTGGAATTTCTAATTTTCTGAGAGGTCAGGTCTGAAGGGGAACATTGTGTTTGTGCAAGTGCATGCGTGTGTATGTGTGTGTGTGTGTGTGTGCGCATGTTCGCATGTGTGTGAGTCTGTGTGCATGTGTGTGCGGGTATGTGCTTGTGTGTGTGTGTGTGTGTGTGTGTGTGTGTGTGTGTGCGTGCATGTCTGCATATTTATATATGTGTGTTTTACATGAGAACAGATAGGGATGGAGCTGCAGTCCCACTGTAAATCACAGCTTGTTTTTGTCAGAATGCAGAGTGACACTCCCTGCAGTGCATATGTATTAATATGGCTCGCGTTTTAACTGTATGCATGAATCATTTTTAATACAGTTGTTCCATGTAAATTTTTTTACTTAATTTTGCTGTTGATAGAGTACAGAATGTTCCAGAAAATATGGCTCTTCTCAGAAGACACAGAACCCCAGGCAAGTCATATATCCAAGTATATGCATTACATGTCATGTTCTATAAGTTAAATAGATAACTATGTTATCTCCCTTATCATCAGTAAAAATGTCTATGAATACAGTCTCTTTCCGCAGCTACTGAAATGGCGAGAACAGACAACACTAAATATTTTCTTCCTTTTTCTTACAGGAAATTTATTAAGCGGATATAATCATAATCTGCCTTCTTGGCAATCCTTTTAGAAGTCTGAAGCAGAATGCAGAATTACTGTAAATTCCTCCAAATCTGGAAGACAAAGAGAATAAAAGCCATCGACAGAAAGCATGTCCATAAACAAGCTTGAGAAATGTCTGGGACTAATGTCACTTAATGTGTACACACATGATTATGTACAATTTATATCAACATTCAAAATATACTTAATTATTGTTGTTTTTTGTTTTTGCATAATAATGTATGTAAAACTGTTTACTATGCTTTGGCAACACAATGTATTCTGTCATGCCAATTAAGCTCCATTTTAATTGAATTGAATTTAACGGTAATAACTGACTTGCAACCAGTCTTGTCTTATAACATTAACTACAAACCATATCAAGGACAGCCTGACAAGAATGGCCTCCAAACAAACTACTGAACCAGTACCTGCTACTCAGACATTGATTACAAATACCGATAAACACAGACGTGAAGAACAATCATTAGATTTTACCAGAAGGGATTAGATAACATAAACAGGCAAATCCATGGTGCGGATAAATGAAATATTAATGATGTGTTTTCACGCGAAGGAGAAAGTTGACCACTGGCAATGTAATACTGGGCTTTTGGCATTGCAGCAGCTGTAGTGTTGATTACAGAATTGATTAGTGAGAGCAGCACAGCTTTTAAGTATAGATCTATGCCTTGAGCATTATTTCCATTTTACTGCTTCTGTTAGTTGTTGAAGTTTTGTTAGATTCTCACATACCCCCCCCCCCCTCACCCTAACCCTAACCTCCGCCCCCCCCCCCCCCCCCCCCCCCAAATGATATATTCTTGATTTGCAAGTGCTTAATCAGTACAATGGCTTCTGGTGTGCTTTTAAAACCAGGTGGCAAAAGGAGGGAATTTGTGACACGCAAATACACACAGTTCCACTGGCAACTCCCGAGCACGGAAATTGAATAAACTCACTTAAAATATGGCAGACAATGAACTAATGGAATGAAAAGTGCTTTGAATAATTAGATCGAAGATGGGTGCTGATATTTATATGAAACACCACCACTACCTGGGGAAGTTCAGGGTGAAGCCTGGTTGCTATAAATAAAGCTGGTTAGAGAGGGGGGGTGGCGGAAAGAGAGGTGAGACATTGATCGTTAGTTTCGGTAAATACAGGGGTGTTCTCAATATGGAACAGACTCAAAACACCGAGAGGAGAAAAACACTGAGACGTAGCAGCTGGAACGTGAGAATGCACTTTCAGAAACCCGCAGGGGATGCACCACGGACAAATCTGAGAACAGCCAGACCCTGAGAGGAGAACAGAGCAGGAGATTAAACAGTTTAAACTGCCAAACAAATAGCCAAGAGACCTTATGGCAGGAATCCCAGTACGGGAACACAGAAGTCCTCCCCAAAAAAAAAAAAAAAAAGAAGAAAGAAAGAATGACAGAAGAGAGGGAAGAAACGACAGCACAGAGGATAAACAGGAAGTGAAACAGAAGCTGCTGCTGTTCAGCATTCCAAAGAGCCTGTGCGGGGATGACTAGACATCAAGCGAAGAGGTAGGCAGGAACTGCCCAGTCAGGGAAAAGCGGGAGATAGATCTCACCGGCAATCTCAGCCAACCGAGCACCGGGGAGAGCACTTCCAGGATATTACAGGCCTTCCTCAATTTAAACCCCGGACATGGACGACTCGAATGGATATGAACAACAGTAGTGGCATGCAAAGAGGAGCGAGAGAGAGAGAGAGAGAGAGAGAGAGAGAGAGAGAGAGAGAGGCAGGGATGAGGAATCTGTAGCTGGGTGAAGCGGGAGAGTATAAACACAACTCGGTTTGAATAGCTGGTGGTGACGCTTCAGCCCTGTGCCTTGTATGCAGTCCATTGAGTAACTGGGATGAAGAGGGAAAAGTACGAATTAAAATTAAATTATTGCATTCATTTAGTATTAATGTAGCATTAATTCCCTGGTTAATAAAGGAATGTATTTTTAAAATGTATTTCATAAACTGTATGATCTTGAGAACTGGATTTAAATGATCCTCATCTCAGTTTGTTATAAAATTCTTCACTGGATATAAAGATGTAGCAGGCGGGATTATAAAGATATGCTTGATATAATAGGGAAAATTCATGTCCAGGTCATACTGCTGTCCTCAGGAAACTTGTTTTCAACTGTCTCAAATAGCTCAAGTTCTCAATATATTCATTATGAATTCATTTTAAAAAATCTTTAGAAAGTTTAGATGGGGAAGGCAAAGGAAAATTTTTGGGACATCATGGCCAGTGCGTCCATTTTGTTAGCCTGTCAAATAATATGTAACTTATGATGGTTTATTTTGTTACTGCCGTCTTCACTGGCAGCCATTCAGACATCCTACATGCTGTAAGAGAAACACCGCGACTCTTTCCATCGCAAATTCAGAGAGCCACAGAATGCAGAACGAGGGGGCTGTGATTCATTGGACATTATTTTCTCTCCTAGCAACGCTCGAAAATTACTGATGATCTAACAAAAAAAAAAAAAAAAAAAATTAAAATCACAAATCAGGAACTCTCAGCAAAAACAAAGGAAATGCATGCAATTAATTCAAATGTAAAAAATATCAATGATGGAAGGGCCAGAGAAGCTGAGAGCCAAAGCACAATCCACGGAACCCACTCACCCAAATATGGGACAGCCACGCCCAAAGCACCGGATGTCACCCACCGAGGCAATAACGTTAGCATATAAGAAAGACCGGAGCCCGTGCTCTGAACAGAAAGTGTTTCAATCATCATCTTGGCAACTTAACACTTGAGAAAATGCTCCTATATAATAAAAAAGGACACATTTTGGCCTGGGCCGTCCCTCAGTGTCTTAAAATAGGCAGACGACAGGAAGCTTTAAAAAGGGTTGACGATGACAACCCTAATGACATCACAGCCGTCAACTGCATGTCAATGGAATGACTTCACAATTAATAAGCGTCCGCTGGACAGTTTGCCAGTGAGGGGGCAAAGAGACCAGTAATAACCTACTAAAGTGCCACCTTTTTTTGGTTTTGCAAGAAGCCAAGGCACAGGCATGCTGATCTTTTCGGAGTGCATGGGTTAGTAATTACCTTATTACAGTAATATCTGCGCAGAGGAGGTGCGAAGGATTGGACTGAAGGACTGAAACGTGAAAGGCTGACCCTTTGCTTTCATGACCTTTCATAACCAACACAGCCCTCCTCTTAGCTCCCATTAATGAAACGGATATTAATGGTGAGCTCAGATGTGAAATGAAGACTACAGGCTGGCACTAGGCGGGCACTAAGCTTCCACTCGGCTGGCACTAGGCTGGAGGGCACCCGCGGAATGACAAAGCAGGGACAACAGTCTCGGGCAGACCCAGACAAAAAAAAAAAAACGTAGCAAAACACACATTTGACTGCAAACTCCAAGGAAAGCAAAGGCAAGGCAGCCCCAGAGAGCAGCTGGAAATGTTCCACACTAAGGAATCTTTTTGTAAAGAGACCAGGGCTCCACTGACAGGAAAGTACAGCGCTGGCACAAACATGAGCGAGCTGGACACCCCCTGTCCCTAAGGAGTCTGAGTGGATTAAGTGCAGAGCGGTTTTCCTCACAGAGAATACACCGAGACCCCTCTCGTTCCCATTTCATTCACTAAACGTCCCACAGCAGGTGTCTGCAGAAATTTCACTGGCCAGCTCTGTGGCTAATAAGAAACGAACCATAAATTATATTGAGCAAATTATGTGCAAGCTTCTGCAAGGGTTTGGTTCCATACCGTCATCAAGACTGATCACCTCCACCTCCAAATCGATCTCTCCACACTGACCCTTCCACGCAAACTATACTGTGTCACAATGTCTCATAATGACTGCAATATCCTGAAAATGGGCAACCACATTACAGCGACATTAGCTCCTTACGAAGTATCATGATTATAGGACGAGACTGTAATTCTTCTACTGTTAGAATAAAACAATCATTACGGCGCAATAGCTTTACAGTACATTTTACAGGAGCTGCATTTCTCTGCCGAATTAAATGGTCGTTGCTTGCATTTTGAATTGTTCTTGGCAGCCATACTGAATTAAAGCACAGCAAGTGTACTTAGTATGCAGAGAGAATAACAGCACTATTACCTAGTAACAAAGCAGACAATCCTTCTAGCAGACCAAGCCTCACAGTGTTGTAAAAGCATTTGGTACGATACACACATCCGGATGTACGAGAGTTCAGAGGCCAAGGGTTTCCATCAGAGACGGTTTCTGAACCAAATACGTTTGGCATGAAATCCGGTTTGAAGCTTTCTGCACCAAGGCAGTGATTGCAAGCAGATGCAGCCATCGGAGAAACTCTGCATAATTACAGATGGGAATGCAGATTAGAGTCAGGATCCTGATTAAAGTAATTAGATTTTAATTAAATTGCTTAAGTAGCAGCATAGTTGTTTGTTAAATAGCCTTCAGTTGTGTCACAAAACACAGAAGCCGACTATCAAATTATTTTTGCCAGATAGAATCTTATAAAAACGGGTCATACTATTTCCACCGGATAGTGATCTCCCCCAAAACAGTTCCCTTCACAGGAACACGTTATGACATTGACAGCACTGCACAAAGCTCAAACTGGTTTCCTCTTATCACTAGATCTTTTGGAACAAATTCTACAGCTGTTTCAAGTGCTGATCTCTACGGGTGCGAAATGGAAGAGGGGCCGTGCTTAACTGCTTTAGAGATGGTTCAGCGCCGATCTCAGACCAGTACTGATCTCAGGTCAGGTTAATCGTGCGTTGCATGTTTATTATCGTCGTCATATCGTGGTCCATTGTCCCACTATACTTTTTATTTCGTCGTGTACACAGTGGAAGTTAGCGAAAGCAATGTGCATCAGACTATTCAGTCAATTTATGAAAACAAAAATATTAATGGGCGTAGATCTCAATTACATTTTTCAGGGGGTCAAATGTACAGCTCGACCACAGGCCGTTGCAGCCCACTATACGAAATATAATAGCCTAAGCTGCGGGTGGAAACTCGGAAAGGCTAACATTGCATCGAGTAATTCATGAAAAGCATAACTCCCATAGTCGCTCTGGGAAGTGTCCGGCGACATGCCTTCCGCCGCATACCGTTATTTTGGCATGCAGCCTCTAACTCAGCATGACTTTATATGGACTTAAGCGGCAGTTCTTCTGTTCGACCGAACAACGAAAATATCCGCTCGGTTAATACTATCGGTTAGCTGCCAAATAAACTTTCAAATTTTGCGAAACCGATGTTTTTTTTACGAAAAACATCAACAACAAAAAAAATGTGTGCACACTTCCCCGCATAACGACATGATCAACAATATAGCAGTGTGTTTTGAACATAAAAAGGGCGCAAGTTGGGTTTCTCTTTCAGTGAAAAAAAATCCTTTTGAGAGTATACCACTTCGTTTCCCTGGTTACTAATCTCCAGGCATTTGGCACTCTTGGGAGTTCTGTTCTGAAAGTTCGCTTCGCTCCTGCAACGACTAAGAAAACATAACAATGACTCCTTTTTACAGCCAACAAAGACGAATGAAAGCCGAGCAGAACCGTCTCTCGGACAGCAACATTCCCACATTAACTCCGCGCATCTTGCTTTAAAATGGGGTTCGCATGCACAGGAATGTTATGAGCATACAGTTGGTTTCTAATTTCAATAAATCAAGTTTTTATTTTCTTCAGAATGGAAGGCGTTCTCCTCATGTTCCTGACTTGACGAAAATTCCTACAAGAGTTCCACGCAAGGCTGCGTGTTCAAGGCTTCTGTCAGTGTTCAACACCGTGCTATTATCCGGGGATAGTCAGTGCACTAACATCCTACAATAAAATATCTTTAATTAGTTGATTCTTTTTTGTTCGTTGGTTTGTTTTGACATTTGCTTCTAGTGTATCTTATGCGAATAATAAGTTAAGATAACAACATTATCTTATAACACCAAATACGTCTATAGGCGTTTAAATATGCGCTTCTTTGAGTTGATGAAAGTGTTAAACGATAGGGGAAAGGAGAGAACCTGTCACTGTGGCGGAAGGTGCACGGGTTGTGCAGCAGCCGATGACTGTGCAGAGTAGCTTTGTCATCGTTGGACACTAGCATCTCAATAGCGGTATATCCAAACCCAATCTCTGTCACACCAGACTTTTTTTGTTAATATCTCATTCAGCATTCCTTATATTCACCATAAGTAACATGAGTTTCACACATGTCCGAATTATGTTTATACCGTATTTTATATGAATATGCTATGTACAATAAACGGAGGACAAACGGTAAGCAGTTCTTACCCGACCCGAACGTGCTGCTGCAACGCCAGGTATCCGATGCCGCTGGTTTCCAGCATGAATCCCACAGAGACAAATAGTACTGGTTGTCCGCGGTGACCCATGCAGGACTGAGAACGGCCCCGATGTCCAGGCATAGCGCGAGGAAAATGCAAACCAATCCAACCAACTTCAGAGGCGTTAATACTGACACGCGGACTTCCTCCGCTCCGCTAGCGGACGAGGCCATTGCTGATTTCAGGGCGCTTATGCGCTTTATTGTAATTTACGCGCTGAACGTGTTTGCCCGATCCGGAGGTAGCGAGCCTCCAGCGACGATGCTGCAGCTGCTGTTCCACTGCTCGAGTACTGCAGCAACGACGGGCTACACGGCTCGCCCCGTTAGTGCAGTGACGTCACGACACCGCTGAACATTTCAGCGCTGTACCCACAGGGTCCTAAAGCCTAGAATTCCCACAAGCGCGCATGATGTGATTATTTCAAAAGCTCCCGCAATACCTCTGGTACAGCATGCATATAACAGTGCCCCGTAGCTTTCATGACCTTAGCAAGGCGCGCGCGCACGCCCGCACACAAACACACAGACACATACAGACACACACACACTTTTGGCCACTTCAGGTCTATGTCAGCGATTTCGTCTCAGTTTGGTGTGTAGCCATGCCTTATTCACATCATCCATCTCCAACAACAAGAATAGCCTACATCATAATATCACAGAGCGGAGCTTTTTACACATTTGCATTTTTCATATCTAGCACACAGACAACAGTTCTCAAAAATTAAATTCTATGTTCTCCCTGCCAAAAAAAAAGGATCGTCTCAAGTATGAATTGTCTGGATCAATTTGTAAAACAAGTTCTGGTTCTAGTGCCAGATGTAAACTACATTTTTATTCTGAGGCAGGAAATTGGAACAAACAGTGCTGAGGAGAAGGTAATTCCAATTAGTAATTAGCCACACAGTGGCTTCTGGCATCCATGGTAATAAATACTTTCAAAGAAGAAAAAACAAATGTGAGAAGGAAACAGCTGGTTGTGCAGAATTGCACTCCTGGGCAAACTGAGCAAACGCTGAAGCTCACAGCACTCCCAGAACTACACACCCCAGATCCCAGCAGGAAGAGCAGAGGACAGAAGAATGAAAAGCATGGCAAAGAGAGATGGGGAAGAAATGACAGAGATTTGTGAACTGTAGTTTCAGTTTCAAGATGGTGGTGGTCTGTTGATAGAATCACATTTGGAGAGTCAGAATTAGTCTTGTTCCAAGTCGTGTGATGTGCTGTATGCCCGTAGTTAAATATTACATGATAATATTACCCGATTTTTGTACTTCTCATGTGAAATATATATTTTAATATATATAATATTTTCTCTGAGTTAAATTTTGCTTGTGAGACCTGGTTGATTTTGCTTCTTTTACTTTTCAGGTAGAGAGTATTTCAGAACCTGACTGAGGTAGTTGTAAATAATAAATAATATTACAATATTTATATGTAATATATATTTTCAAATATATATGGACAAATTCCAGTTTGTGCTGTGCTGATAAAATACTTATACAGCCATACACTTAACAAATTAATTAAAATGATTTTAGGAAGTGCATAAAACAAACTAGGAAATTAGTAGTTTGTCTCCCAGGACTACCATCTGGTCCAACCCAGCACCTCTCTGTCTCTCACCTGGAGAAGAAAGAAAAGTCATGTGTTAAGGGGAAAAACCCAAATCTGCTTATATGCGCCATTCCTATCTACTTCTTCAATGTTCACCAACCCGACTGTGGATTTTCAATTGACTGGACCTCTCTCTCTCTCTCTCTCTCTCTCTCTCCTCTGCAGTTCTTGTAATGATTATATGTCACAGCTGACTGCTAAACCCTCCTTATGGATGCAGTAAAAAGTGTCCATGCTTTTATCTCCCGCAAGTCTGCAGTTCAGTAGCTGTTCATCTTCCTGTCAGACATTCTCTGTTGTAGTACGGGCACAGCAGTTATACCCGGCTACTCATGAAATTTAGGGGAATACATTATACGCCTCGCATGGCCTGAACTGAGGACCAGGACAATCCCAGACTGAAGGTAAAGTTTCAATCAGATTTTTAAAGGCCTCGCTCACAGAAACTACAAAACCTCCCAAATCACGATGTTCCCTTCACACATTTAGAGGTCCTGTACTCCCCGGTGTCTGTGCCCAGGAAATGTGCCACACAAAGACTCTTTGCTTCTGGAACCTGGGCTGTGTCTGCCGTTACATTCGAACGGTGATAACGGAAATACTGGTGTCCCCTCTGCTCTCCCAAGTCCCACTGGGTTGAAGCATCTGCTCCATTCTGCTGTATGAATTTCTCACTCCTAGAGGACATTTCTTACCCAGCTGATGAATTCCTGACAAAAGAGCAATGGTGTGCTCATCCCTTAGCTCTGTCCCCTTACCCCCCACCCTCCATCTCAGTCACACACAGACAGAGTCTCAGTAACCCACAGAGGAAGTCTCAGTCACATGCAGAGGAAGTGTCTCAGTCACATGCAGTGAGAGTCACAGTCACACGAAGGAGTACCAGTCACACACAAAGAGAGTCTCAGTCACACACAGAGACAGTCTCAGTCACAAACAGATGGTGTCTCAGTCACATGCAGAGGAAGTGTTTCAGTCACACACAGGAGTACCAGTCACACACAGACAATCTCAGTCACAAACAGACTCAGTCACATGCAGAGGAAGTCTCAGTCACATGCAAAGGGAGTCTCAGTCACATACAGGGAGAGTTTCAGTCACATGCAGAGGAAGTCAGTTACACACAGACAGAGTCTCAGTCACACTCAGATAGAGTGTTTCGGTCACACACAGAGCCTTCAATGTTACCTTCTATGTTCCTTTACCAAAAGCTAAGATTCAAGTGAAAATTAATTTGTGGTGTGCCAGGGTTTTTTTTTTTTTTCCCATAGTGTTTCCACTACAGTCTCATGCAGCTCGAGTGATTTCCAGGCAGGACGATAGGGTCTGTCCATGATAGATGAATGGTTTTCGCCCCTAGGGCGGAAATCACTTAGCAATGTAATAGAAATCAAAGCAAGCAAGGCGATTGCATCTCCAGATAGCCTCCTCCACAGTGGCTACACAGAGCAGCCACAGAGCGAAAGGAAGTGCTGGCCCTCTGAACACCTTCCAGAGGACACAGGTGATCACCTGTGTTCCCCCAACCTGAAAAAAGTATGTTTTAGAAGTGGAACAAGCCTTCAGATACCATTGGGTATTCCAGAGATAAGGGAGATGAGGCAAAGATAAGGAATAAAATTAAAGTATAAAAATATTTAATGGGCCAGATGTTTGGACGGATAAGGACCAAAATTTCTGCAGGCTCTCTGAAACTGGCAGCAGGCTGATGAGATCCATCAGAAGCGTGATTTTTATCTGCATCCTCAGCGAGGGTATCCTTCACCAATGGGATGCCAGTTGTATCACAGCATTGAAGTAGTTTTCCTTGGAGGCAAGACGATTTAAGAAAAGCACTTTGCAAGATGTTTATCGCTTGTGGTGCTTTTATTTTAATCCGTAGGGAAATACCACTTTCATTAAATGCTCAGTTGAGGTATTTAAGTGAAATCTCTCTCATTTGTAGTACTGTCAGCCACTGTGTTCCCCGATGGCACCTACAGTTGTTGGTTATTCAGACATGCATGATCCAATGGGGATTTTTATGAATTATAGACTTTTTTTTACTTGTCTGTAAAATTTTTTACAGACAATTTAAAAGAATTCCATCCTGTACATGCCCACAGTAAAAGCACAAATTCCAAATCTTCAGGATATAAGTAATTTCTACTGAAAACCTCCACTGCAAAATCATAGACTAACACAAACCCACTGCTCAAATGATTAATACACTGATTCTGTAATTTTGAGTACCAGACCGCACAGCATAATTACTAATGACAGTCTGATTATTTTGCGGGTTCATCAGTAGCCAGTACAGATTCTGCTTCAGATTTAGCGGGTTGAACGACACAGGCTGTATCATGTCCGTATTACACTTCTCATTCCTTCACCTTCTGAAGACAAGGTCAACACACACATTTCTACTGCTGAATGAGTAGCAGGGCAGAAGAGAAAGGTCAGGTTTGTTGCTGCTCCCCATTTGTTCTGTGAATTTTGCGGCGTTTATGTTAAATGAGAAAAGGTTTTTTCTCCACCAATGTCAAGAAAGTCTCGGGCTCTGAGTGCAATGTGTCTGCCAATTTGGCAGAGCACGCTTTCCAGAGCCTTCTACAAATATTCCAGCTATAAGGTGCAGAATAAAGTCTCATAACAGAAGCTTAACCTTGACTTATCACATGTCATTGAAATACCTCTCCCGCTGATTTTTCTGTTAAACCTCCATCCAAACGGTTCAAAAATGTAAACCTCTCCTCGGTTGCCTCTCCATGGCATTCAGAGCATTTACGACTCTTTCCTAGCCCCTTCTGAGTGTACACAATAATGAACCCCTAACACAGCCTCTGCTCCATTCATTCTTCTCTCCTTCTAGCATTCAAAACGTTTAAACCTCAGTTGCTCTCTTGCTGTGCAAGTCAGCCCAAGAGTGGCTGCTCCCACAGGCCAGAAATGAAGGACTATAAAATAGAATGAAGAACATCACACACCCCTTTGAAGTGCAGGATTTTGGAATGTTTTTCTAAGTCAGTGTTCCAGAACTCCACTGCTTTCAATTCCAGTAGTGACTGTGACATCTGCATTAGAATGTTCAGTGAAGAACATTCCAATCACATATTTGTGATTTAGCACCTTAAAGGGTTAAACTTCCCTACTGTTTGCACCTAGGTGTTCTGATCAATTTAATTCAGAACTCCTACTCACACCACGGTGTTCCAACTATTTAAATTTCCTTCCTACTGTCACCTTAATGTTTCTTATAAATTTTTTCAATGATTTTGAAAACATATTAAACCTCTCTCCTAGTGTCATTACTGGGTGTCAGCTGGTCTTTTAAACTCAGGATTCTCCATTTCATGTGAAGCAGGTTTTGTCAGTTAGATTCACAGGGGAGATCATGTGCGAGAATTTGAATTCTCTTTTGTATCTGACTCGCTTCAGAGTTATTTCACAGTTAAACAGATTTTTATCCTCAGAGGACCGGAGTATTAATTTAAAAATGAAGTTAAGACAAGTCATATCTCTGAAAACCAATAAAGAGATTCCACAGCGAGTCGCACGACAGGGAATCGACTGCTTTGGTCTTAATTGGATCTGATGTTGCCCCAATTACAGCCCACTCAACAGAAGGGCCAGGAACACTAAACGCTCACAGAGCAGGCAAGCAGCGGAGCCCCAGTGCATCCACACAAAGAATAATCACACTCAGAGCCCCCAGCTCAACTGCTAAGCTGATGGAGGCTCTGGGCTTCTCCTCATTGGGTAGACAGAGGAGAGCAGCAGTCTTTCACACAGCCTCTGCCTATCTCTACCTGGCATGAATGGCCAGATAATCTCTACTTAAAAAGGAGAACAAGAGAGGAGCGAGAGACAGAAGATTTAGTTGGATGAATTAAAGAGAGGAGTTGAAGTGTGCGTCGGTGTTCCCTCCCTCCCCCCCCCCCATATCAGTTTCAGTAATGAACCTTTGAATTTTTTGCGGCGCATTAATTCGATTTCACATCAAAGGCGGGGAGAGAGTGTTTTCTGTTGCTGCGCACACGGAGGAGTTATGGGTAATGGCTCCCGCAGGTGCGCGGGGCTCTGAACTCGAGCGTCTGAGACGCCCTCAGAGCCCTCTGAATAAGTCCACCCTGCGAGCTGACGGAGTTTCTTTACCACCCTCCGCCTCTCGCTCTCTTTCATCCCGTTCTCTTTTCTTCTGTCCTGCCCCTCTCTGCTCTGTGAGCCCTGAATAATGCCGTTGCCTCTGCTGTCTCCTTCGGAACAGGAGCAAAGGTCAGGGTTCAGGGGTCAGCGCAGAGAAATGCCGCCCGCCCACCCACCCCCCCCTCACTCTTTTGACCAATCAGCACACAAGCAGACGAGCAGCAATGGCCGCAGAAAGTTGCTTACAGCAAACTGAGCAAGCATCACTTACCACGTGCCAACCATAACTATTACCTGTTGATAGATTTCAATCAAAAAGGTACACACATACACCTATAGTCCAATCATTACAGTATTATATTATACTAAAGTCTGGGCACTACACTGTTATATTACACTTAAGACAGATCACTATGGTATTATATTACACCACAGAAGGATCACTAGTGTTATCTCTCACAAAGGTCAGATCACTACAATATTATATCACACTGCAGACTGATCACTACAGTATTATATTACACTGCAGTCTGATTACTACAGTATTATATTACACTAGAGTCTAATCACTACAGTATTATATTACACTACAGTCTAATCACTACAGTATTATATTACACTACGGACTGATCACTACAGTATTATATTACACTACAGTCTGATCACTACAGTATTATATTACACTACAGTCTGATCACTACAGTATTACATTACACTACAGTCAGATCACTACAGGGTTATACATCAGGCCAGTTTATTCCCTCGTTATACATGTTGTTATGGTCTCATGCACGCTGGCACTGTGCAGTAAACAGACTTTCAATTTCCGAGCCAAACAAAGGCAATTGGATTATATAAATCATGACTTAACCTCTCTAATGTAATTAATACAAGCCCAAATGGTATGCCATGTCATTAGGAAACAAGACACTGGAAATTAGAGAGTGTCTTTCTGCACTGAAAATTGAAATAGATTTTTCCTTTAATCTTGTTAGCAATTAAATGCGTGACATTTTCTAGAAGATTTATTTTGTGTTCATATAAAAAGTCATATTGAAATTATTATCTCTGAGCTATATCCTGTGAAGCAGTCACAATTTCTTTCTTTCTTTTGCCTGCTGCTCTCATTGTGAATTTATGAAAATTGATTGCAGGGCCCAAATTTAATATCTGTATTCTCAAAACTAAAAACCAACTTTAGTGACATTTAGTGGAGCCCAATTATGTTACTTAATTCTGAGAAAAACCGCAGTGGCTATTACTAACTGTCATGAGCAACAGAAACATCTGCCCATCAAGAAACAGTCACCAACTCACTAAGAAAACACAAATGTGATCCAAGTCCCGTCCTACAAATAACTGGCCATCTGGCGGTTAGACCATCTTGCTCAAATTTAATAATCTAATAATCTAATAAACCACACTACTCCAAACACTAGAATGTTCTGTGTACCATAACAAACACTGTGCTACAGTACTTGTCCGTGACTATCCACAGAGATTTCATTTACAGAGCGGCCATCAAAACAATTGTGGGGGACGCTGCATCATTCCAGCATTGAGGTTTGCTATTGGCCCTCCTTGCCATGTCCACCCACGGCATCTTTCACTCCTAATTGGACACCCATCAATATCACACTGCCCACTGCAGCCTAACCTCTCTTAATTGGACAGCCATCATTGCATTGCAGGGAAAGGTCCCTCTGGTACGCCTCCATCTACAAGTCCGTCATAGAAATGACCCCATTTCACTTGCCTGGCTTATTAAATCATTCAGCATCCTATTACAACATCAGATCCTCAGCGGTTATGAACTTGCTCTAACTCAGATCACACAAAGAAAACAGGGAAAACGTCCATTAGGACTGCAGCCATTCATTGGAATGACCTTCAAAATGACCTCCTACATAACCTTGGCCACTTTCAAAAATGAAATAAATCTTAAATGCAATTCTTGCAGCAAGTACCGGTTCCACTCAAAAAGTAGTTTGTCAAGGAATGTACACCAGGGCTGCCAAACCATGTTCCTGGAGATCTACTGTCCTGTAGGTTTTCACTCCAACACTAACCTGACACACCTGATTCTACTAATTAGCAGCTCAACGAGATCTTTAGCAGTCGAGTCAGGTGTGCTTCGGTAGGGTTGGAGTGAAAACCTACACCAGCAGCGGATCTCCAGGAACGGGGTTGGGAAAGCCCAGGCCTAGCGACAGGTGTGGCGAGCGAACACACAGAACGGCACGCGCTTTGAATCTCGGACGGCGGGACGTCCACGTCTCGCTGCACACCGGCCACCCGCCTGGCCCCTCCCGCACGCGCTGCCTGCATAAGCTGAACGCGGGCTGCCCCCTCACCACGCGTGAGCTTCACGTGCCTCGGCGGCAGGCAGTCGGACGTCACATGACCCACAGGAGGCCGCAGGAGACTGCCTGCCCGTCAGAGCTCCCTGGGCTGCTGTGGAGGTGGGCGCCAACACACACGCAAAAACGGACATTCCAAATAAGGAGGGAAAAAATAGGAGGTCAAATCTTTTTTTTTTTTTAAGTAATAAAACAAGGCATTTAATTTACTTATAACGCTGGATGGTACAATTATGATGTTAATTTCCCAATCATGTACTCATTTATTTAAAAAAACTTGATTTGAAATAACCTCCATGTTAAATTAAGTGATTAATGAAAAAATATGCAATAATTCAATCAGATTCCCCTCAGCCTTATTTGAATGGCACTTATGAGCATGAGCGTCTTCAGTGCGTCAGAATAGGCCAGGCCTTTAAGAGCCAAAACTAATCTTGTTACTCTTCTCTCCACTTTTCAACAGCTTGTATAGCCTTTTCTTTATAATGTAATGACCAAAATTCAATGCAGTCAAAGGCATTGCACAATGTTAGCATGCCCATGTGAAACTCAGCTTCATTAATTCTGCCACTTACCCGTATTAAATTGCTTTAACTGCCTCAACACAATATTATAAATTGAATTAAAAATTAACTGTTCTGATGCACATTCTTAAGTTCGAATCTAAAGTCAGAAACTTACCATACACTTAACCGCCAACGCGATGAACTTCATGAACGGCGGTATAGATCACATGACATTTCCACATTCAGCAGATGCTCTCATCCAGAGCACTGTACACAGATAACATCTTTACATGCAACACAAACAGCTTGATATTTGGCCGGATCAATTAAAGTTAAGCACCTTACTCAAGTATAGACGTGGTGCCCCAGCAAGAATTCCAACCTGCAACCCTTGAAGCCCAGCTCCCAAACTGCTATGCTACCTGCCAGCCCAAAAATCATTTATATTCTGGGAACAGAGCAACTTACAGACATTATGATATAGGAAGTTGCAGTTTTTAGGGTTTTTTTTTTTTTTTTTTTTAATAATCTGGCAAATTACTGATGGAATTCTGTTCCTTACTCAGGGGCAGTGCATCAAGCCAATGACTCCATTGCTACAAGACCATTTCCTAAACCATTGATCTACACACTATTCTACACAACCAAAAAAGCACATATAATTATAATTGTGATATATAGTTCTCAAACTGTCTGCCCATTTTAAGTTTGTATTGAAAAAAACGACTGAATATTATTAAAACACCTATATAATAATTGGTTACCTACTGTCTCACCAATCCCACCCACTCAGGCACAATGAACACTACTGCTGAAGGGCATGCAATTCTCCAGTTCTCTCAGCTGCAAGGCCCATGCAACAGGCCAGGACACGCAGTACTGCAGGAGAACTAGGATCCGAACCAGAATGAGAATCTGACGGATGACGACCCTTCTCCGGTGGCTGCCCGGTGCATCATTAAGCCGCACCGAATTTAAACGCACTCTACCCCCAGGATGGATGAAGCCAACTGTGTCCCGCCCCCCCCCAGACTCCCAGTGATAATAGCCTAACCCAGACTTGAACCCGCGTTGTCTAGTCGGCTGAGCACAGCCTGTGTTCACTGTGAAAGGCGCTCAAAGCGCTTTTTAAAAATGCAAAGCGTGTTCATTTGTCTTGTTCCGTAATTCCCTGGATGAGCGCAATACCCTTATGTGCTGCTTGCGTTCCGACTTGTTTTCACTCTTCAGAAATTTCCGCTGACAAATGATGTCATAAGAGTCCGGGAGCCACGGAGGGTATTCCGCTTCACGAGGAGCGGCAGAATCATTTCCAGAATAATTTTCCACTAAGTTTATTTTCAGTTTTCCAAACAGCGGGGCAATCCTGAATTTAAACAATATTTTCAATCCCGTTTGTGAACTGTACCTGTTGGCATATATGAGTAAGTATTTTTTTATATCAATGCTGAAAACGAATTTAAGACTTAAAATGTACATATATCTGGACATTTGTAAAAAAATATTTTGTCCAGTAAAAACTTTGTCCAATAAAACTTTAATATTTCATTTCAAGTTTTTTATTTTATTTAGCAATATGCTTAATACACTCAAAATAGCTTTTTAAAGCTCCTTCATAGACACTGCACAAATTGTTTTCTTTCGTTTTTTTAATGTTTTTTATGTTGCAAAAAAAGTTATTAATTTCTCAGGTACAACAATCATTGCTCTTAATTCCATATGTGCATCAAAAAACAACTCCCAAAATGTAGAAAGACGATTTGGCAAAATGGAAGCAGACATTTTTGGTTATTTCAGTCACCATGTTGGCCAAAACAATATTAAAAAAGAAATTTCATATTTCCCCCTCTAAATTAATTAAATTACCTTAACCAGTATTTAAATAATCCGTAACAGCAACTTTTGGCAGAACTCTTGATTTCAGATCTTTGTGGTTCTTTTTAAAAAACTTTTTTTTTTTAATTCGCTGCCACTGTGAGTCCTGCAGCGGTTTTTATCCAAACTGCCTCTCTATGTTGGTCTTTCTCTCTCTTTCCCTTTTCCCCACTCCTCCTTCACACGATTTCTGTCCCTTCTTCTCTTCCTCTCCCCTTCTCCACCCTTCTCTCCCTGGCTCTTCTGCTGACACAGTGTTTGGCTTGTCCTTAATGGGAGGCTAACTGCCGTTTAAACGGTTTAAGATGATCAGATCATCAGTTACGGGGACGCGGTGGACTTTCTCAGGCTCTCTGCTTTACTGCCGCCATTTGCACAAACGCTGCAGAGAGGAGGAACGCAGAAGGGTTAAGAGAGATTAAGCTTTAATGAGAAATGAAATGCTGCCACGGTGACAAGACCACCCCTTGCGACAGCGTGTGTTCGATCAGGACCAAGATACTGCTACTGGGAAAAATACCTTCTTTTAAAAAAAAAAAAAATCTTACACTATGCTATGTCTCCAATCTTCCCTCTCACAAAATGACTGTGCCCAGCTCACTACATGTCAGCCTGGCCTTGTGGTGAGGTGGGTATGATGGAACTAATGATTCTAGGAAAACTAATATTGAAACACTCTGATTCTTGGTAATGAAGAATTGGAACACTGTGATTCAGTGTAATGCAGCATTGGAACACTGTGATTCACTATAATGCAGGACTGGATCACTGAATTAGGTAATGAAGAACTGGAACGCTGTGATTGGCTCTAATGAAGGATTGGATCCCTATAATTGTCTCTTTGAAAAAAGGATAGGAGACCTGTGACTCCTTTAACAAGTGAAAACACTGTTACACCTGAAACACTGTTTTTCTCGGTACTGACAGCTGGGATGCTGTGATTGTTTAGAATGAGACTGCTTTGGGGTCTGTGTCCTGTAAAGGAGCCGATAGTTTCGGAGGGAGATGTGTACTGCACAGCGAGGACAGGAGATACGCGTAAGGTCACTGGAGGAAAAGGTTCCTTGGCAACCTGCTGTTTGACTGGACCCCATTCAAGTGACCACTAACTAACAGACAAACTGGCTACACTCTACTACCCAAGAGAACACAGCCAATGGGGAACGGGGGTTTATATGATTGTGGGTGTGAGGGACAGGGCACCGATGGGTTCATTTGGCTGCAGCGGCTGGACCCTGAAGGTTTTGCTGCAGGACGTCCTGCTGGCGCGCCCCCGAGGGGCGGAGCTTGTTGGATCCTTTGGCCTTGACGGACACAGGAGAGGGAGGAGTGTAGACTGGAAGTACCCCGTTGACCTCATAGGTCCACTGCATGTCTGCCGTCTGGTGGAGGACACACACAGCTGTCATTCATCTGTCAATCAACGAGAGCTTGAATACGCACACATATTCTTACTTTGCCGCCGGTAAAATCACAGGTGCGATGTTAACTTACCACAGAATCAAAATGGAGAAGCCCCTCCATTCTTTCCTGCAGTGACTATGACATCACACTCTGTGGCCCCCAGACCCTCAGGGCCACCTGTGTTGCTAGGGACTCACCTGCACGAGCAGCGTTGCCTGGTGTCTTTTGCTGTACATGCTGGGGGTGAAGGTAACGGTGAGGAGGGTGCCAGGTGAGCCCACAGGAAGGAGCTCTCCTGACTGAGGAGTCACCTGGAACTCAGGCCCGCTGCCTGGCAACAAGCGTGCAGTGAAGGGTTCTGGGTACCTGAGTCACACAGACCCACAGTTACACTACAAACCGCCACACAGACCCACAGTTACACTACAAACCGCCACACAGACCCACAGTTACACTACAAACCGCCACACAGACCCACAGTTACACTACAAACCGCCACACAGACCCACAGTTACACTACAAACCACCACACAGACCCACAGTTACACTACAAACCGCCAAACAGACCCACAGTTACACTACAAACCACCACACAGACCCACAGTTACACTACAAACCGCCAAACAGACCCACAGTTACACTATAAACCGCCACACAAACCCACAGTTACACTACAAACCGCCACACATTGCACACACAAACAGATACGTGGGAAAGGTGAGCTCACCTGGATTGGCTAGTGAGTCGGAAACCCACTCCCGATGTCTTATTCAGGCCTGCTGCTTCTATGTTGATGACATCATCTACCTGCGGCTCTGTGGAGATGAGCATGATGGGAAATTTCCAGAGTCCGCCAGTGATGCACTGAACCGCTACTTCTGCTGCACACCTGTGGGAGAGGGAGGGGCTCTGTTATACAAGCCAGACCAGCAGTACTGTACACACTCTCTCACACACATCGCCTCTACTGTACACACTCTCACACACAGCGACTCTACTGTACACACTCTCTCACACACACAGCGCCTCTACTGTACACATACTCCCTCCCTCTCTCTCTCTCTCTCTCACACACACACACACACACACACAGCACCTCTACTGTACACATACTCCCTCCCTCTCTCCCTCTCTCTCTCAGACACACATACACACACACACACACAGCTGTACAAATGCTCTCTCACATGCACACACTCCAAAATAAACGGAGTCACAATTATTAAAAATCGTTTCCTATGTTCTACTGATTTGATGAGGATTATGGGTGAGCCTGGGGCTCCCGCCACGTTGTTCTCTGGAAATACAGCTCTTATAGTGATTCTGCTCACAAACCCTCTCATTACTGTGTGCATTCTCCCCATCTGCACATAACTTATGCACTCATAATAATCATATCTCACACATAAATGTTGTGCAGTCTACATTTCTCCCTGTCTACATTACATACCCGGATCCCGAATCAACTGTGTATAATTAATAACGTGCAACAAGCATTTTTCCACCTCATTAGAGGCACTTAATAAAGTATATGCAGTGATACATAGGGATATTACAATTCTTTTGAAAGGGATTCACACATGGTAAGTTTCTTACAAGTTGCAGTGCAACCAGTGGCAAGCTGAATTATGGGAATTTGGCATAATTACCAGATCATTATCACACATTTTGCTCTAATTTATACACACACACACACACACACACAACAGCACAAAACAAGGCACATGAACTTCTGAAATGTAATTAGCTTTCAGCTGAGAACTGCAGTTTACCTGGTGGGCTTGCAGGGGGCAAACACAATGCTGAAGGAGAGGGTGACGATGCCAGACTGGGGGTCTCGTTCACACCCCAGGAGAGACAAAGCAATGCAATGTTCCAGCTGGGCCCGCCCCTCCTCTTTCTCAAATCGAATCTCATACAGGAAGTCCTCCTGCATCGACCTGGAGCCTGTGTATAGGCAGGCACACACACACAGACACACACACATGCACATACATGCACACACAGATGATACAGACAAATATATACAGACATCGTGTGCAGCATAATATAACAAAAAATAAACACTGAAAAAATACAGAGTGTACATGCAAGTGTATTTCTGTATGAAAGTGAGGGTGAGGATGAGAGTGAGTGTGTGTGTGTGTGTGTGTGTATGTGTTGGTGTGTGTGTGTGTGAGAAAGAGAGAGGAGAGCGTGCCCGTGTGTGTGCGTGTTTGTGTATATTTCAATTTGGAAGGCCTCATTTACATCTCAATTTGCATCTCAAACATGAAAAAGAATTTGAGCCAATTTTCACAAATCTCCTAACTTGCTAAAAACACTGTTACCACTGGCATTTTAAATTATAATCTTCCAGAAGATTGTCGGAAAAATAGAAGACCAGTGACCTTTAAATTGCTCATCACGCTTTTATCCCTTCTACTCAACAGCCAATAAAGTGAATGCGATTTGAGACAATCATCAAACAGACCAGTTTCCCTGTTTCCATCATTGCTTGCTGTGAATGATCCATTTGGCCAGTCCTAGCACTTTCTACACTGCAGTGAACTAGATTAGACTTCCCCATTAACAGTGCCGCATGCAGTGAATTCAATTACATTTTCCCATTAATAGCACTGCCTGCAGTGACTAAGGCTGGATTTCCCCGTTAAAAAATATGGTTTTGCAGCGAATCCGACCACATTTCAGGGCCCTTATTCCCGACTCCAAACCCCTGGGCAGCCCACACAGACTCCTCAGGCCTTTCTGCTTCTGATCAATAGTGACTCATTACAATAGGCCTCACCTAGTCTAATCAATACTGACTCATTACAATGGGTCTTGCCCAGAAGGGCCGAAACCTTCCCTTAATTTCACACTTTCACCCCTTTATTGACCATTATAAAGCATCCCAATCTGATTGGATGTGAGCCAGCTAAGGAAGAATAGACTGCTGAAGTGCAGTGCTTTTCCCCAGAGTAGGCTCCAGGACAGCCTAACAGAATGCATGTGGCTAACACGACATTTGTTCAGCTCAGTGCACTCAGATCACTAGTGTAGGAACAGCTCAGTGTTCTGAGATCACTAGTGTAGGAACAGCTCAGTGTTCTGAGATCACTAGTGTAGGAACAGCTCAGTGTTCTGAGATCACTAGTGTAGGAACAGCTCAGTGTTCTGAGATCACTAGTATAGGAACAGCTCAGTGTTCTGAGATCACTAGTGTAGGAACAGCTCAGTGTTCTGAGATCACTAGTATAGGAACAGCTCAGTGTTCTGAGATCACTAGTGTAGGAACAGCTCAGTGTTCTGAGATCACTAGTATAGGAACAGCTCAGTGTTCTGAGATCACTGGTATAGGAACAGCACAGTGTTCTGAGATCACTAGTATAGGAACAGCTCAGTGCACTCAAATCACTAGTGTAGGAACAGCTCAGTGTTCTGAAATCACTAGTATAGGAACAGCTCAGTGTTCTGAAATCACTAGTATAGTAACTGCCCAATGTACTCTTAGATGACTGTTTAGAGATCTCTAGTGTAAGAACAGCTTGATGTTCTGAGATAACTAGTGAAGAAAAAGATCAGTGATCTGAGATCTCTACATGTAGTTGTGCTATGGCTGTAGAAAAAGAATAATACAAAAATGTATTAAAAGTATGTGACCTGAAGATGATGATTTTAACTTCTTCAAAAAACAGCCTTAGAAAAACATTATAAACAATAAAACTTATTTGAATAGTACCATGGATAAAATTTGCTTAATATACCTATGAACATTACAACACAAAATTATACAGTATGATCAAACGGAAACTAAACTGACTAACCCTCACTCTTTCCAATCACAACACTAGCCATAACATTGACTCAGACACCAATATTCACCCTAACACCGACTCTGACTGTGACTCTAAGCATTTAACTTATCGAACTGTAGCATGCAGTCCTTTGGGTCTGAAGTCCTGAGAGGACAGGTTCAGAACCAGGCCTTGTGCCCCCCCCCCCCCGCCCCCCGCCCCCCCCACAGTGTGGGTTTCAGGCCCCCGCTCTGTTTAGCCAGCGCTACGCTCCACTGCACCGTGACACAGAGGGACGGGCTGCCTAATCAGCCTGGCCGCTGCTGAAGGATGGTCCTGTCCAAACAGAGAGGGCTCTCTGAAGGCTGCTTACAGCTCTGGACTAATGAGGCCCACAATGCAGACGAGCACACCAGCCCCCCCAGCCCAACCCCCCCCCCCCCCCGCCTTTAAACCAGTGCCTCAAACCTCTCCCCCAGCTCCCTCCACACCCACCCCCTGTCCCCTTTTAAACCAGCGCCTCAAACATCTCCCCCAGCTCCTTCCATACCCCCCGCCTTTTAAACAAGCGCCTCAAACCTCTCCCCCAGCCCCAGCTCTCCCCCCCCCCTTTTTAAACCAGCGCCTCAGACCTCTCCCCCAGCTCCCTCCACACCCCCCGTCCCCTTTATAAACCAGCACCTCAAACCTCTCCCTCAGCTCCCTCCACACCCCCCCATCCCCTTTTTAAACCAGCACCTCAGACCTCTCCCCCAGCCCCCCCCCCCCCCCACCCCACCCCTTTTTAAACCAGCACCTCAGACCTCTCCCCCAGCTCCCCCCGCAGCTGCAAGGCCGCCAACCGGCCCTGACCAGCTGCAGCAGATGCCTCACAGGCAGGGCTCCCGGCCCAGACCCCGGGGCGTCTAATGACCGCTACTCCGCCGTGTTTTCGCCTTTTATTTAGCCCCGGGGGGGGGGGGGGGGGGTAAGGGGGGGAACGCCGGCAGCTCTCCCTTATTCCGTTTCCCGAGCTGCCAAATAAAAATAGCCCGGTTGCTATGAACGTCTCGCGGCTCGCGGCTGCCCGTCAGCGCAGGGCGCCGGTGCCCTCGCCGCGCGGTGTCACATTCCCCAGGCATCCTGGGAAGCGCGGTCTCCGGCGCGCCGGCGAACGGCACAAACACTCTCGCGCTTTAATGTCTATCCTTAAAACCGCAAAGACAGGCATCATCCATAAACACCCAGCTGCAGCGGTGCGGAGTGGGAGAGATTCCAAGGCAGCCCTGCGTTAAAAAAAAAAAAAAGGGTTGAGCAGCCCCTCTGTCTGCAAGCACGGCACCAGACGGCAGGCAAAGAAGAAATTACTTTATTTTATTATACTGAGTAAATACTGAGGGCTGCCCAACTCTGTTGCTGGCGATCTACCATCCTGCGGGTTTTCTTTTCAACCCTGATTTAGCACAGCTGATTCTACCCATTAGCAGATCAATGACATCTCTAGCTGTCGAATGAGGTGTGCTTTTTATAGGGCAGGAGAGAAAACCAATAGGCTGGTAGATTCCCGGGAACAGGGTTGGACAGCCCTGTACTAAATTTTACTGTTTCACCCAATACCATACCAACTAATTACCCTGCTGCTTTAGCAGGCCTGTAGTGTGTATACATACCTGATTCTGGATTGTGTTTGTATTGTTTCCTGATTCTGGAATTTGTGCATGCAACCCTTCGATTCTGGAGAGCACGCAAGGTTCCTGAATCTTGAACGTGTGTGCGTTCATGTTTTGTGTAAGTGTGCCTGTGTTTTTAAGAGTGTGTGTGTGTGTGTGTGTGTGTGTGTGATATGTAGACACAGTTCCCACATAGGGACACCCAGAAGACATTTTCAAATTTTCTTATTTAGGTCATGATGAATACAGCTTGTCAGCATGTTATTTCACACAGGGTGACTGACAACGATATGTTCACATTCAACTGTGATTTTTGGCAAACTTAACACTAGTGCTGGCCAGTAAAAACAGACAGATTAAACATTTCCTCGTGTATTTTGGTCTGCTCTGGGGATTTAACATAGAATTCTTTTTATTTTCTGGTTAAAAGTTGACCTTCCATTCTGGATAACAACAACTATCTGAAACAGATGGACTGCAGCCAATGCTAGGATGCTGCAAAAGCTTTGCTTGATAAATGTCACAACAGGCAACGATAGCGCCAGGGCTTCGGAGACCACTTAATTTAGCGAACACACATAAAGTCTACATTTCTAAAATGTTTACAGCGGTGGACTGGGATCCCGTCTGTTTGCACAGACCCTGCGATAAGCGTGTCTAATCGCCAGAATCGCATTCAGGATTTCACAGTTGAATCCCCCCCCTCTCTCTCTCTCTTTCTCTCTCTCTCTCTCTCTGCTGGGCGCAGGCTGTGCTGGGTTTCGCATGTCTCTATCTCTCTCAAACACAACACAGGCAGCCAGACCCGCGGTTAGCCCCCACCTGGTCCCGCTGGAGCCACGCTGCGCTCGCCGCCAGCCTGCTCTCGGGCCACGGGGGCGGCCGATGGCCCCGGCACACACCCCGTCAGCTGCACGTCCAGACGCTCCTCCACGCGGCACCGAGCCTGACACCTGATAACATCTGGAGAGAGACCACACAGAGACACCTTGTAAACCTGAAGAGAAACCATACAGAGACTCCTCATAAAAGATGGAGAGAGACCACACAGAAACTCCTGATAACAGCTGGAGAGAGACCACACAGAGACACCTTGTAAACCTGAAGAGAAACCATACAGAGACTCCTCATAAAAGCTGGAGAGAGACCACACAGAAACTCCTGATAACAGCTGGAGAGAGACCACGCAGAGACACCTGATAACAGCTGGAGAGAGACCACACAGAGACTTCTCATACAAGCTGTAGAGAGACCATCCACAGACGCCTCATAAAGGCTGAAGAGAGACCATACAGAGACTCCTCGTAAAAGATGGAGAGAGACCATCCACAGATTCCTCATAAAATCTTTAGAGAGACCATACACAGACTCCTCATAAAATCTTTAGAGAGACCATACACAGACTCCTCATAAAATCTTTAGAGACCATACACAGACTCCTCATAAAATCTTTAGAGAGACCATACACAGACTCCTCATAAAATCTTTAGAGAGACCATACACAGACTCCTCATAAAAGCTGGAGAGAGACCATATGGAAACAATTCTGTAGAGAAGCTGACCACAACTGTACAGAAGCAATGAAAACTGTCCTTTTTTTTGGAAAGATGGACACATATCTTTTTTTATCTGTAGACACTGTCATCTGTTTATGGATGCAGGCTGAACACTCTGAGGAGAGCTTTAACTCTCACACAATGCAGAGACAGGTGACTCCCAAGTCCCATCCCCCTCAATGATGGCCGCTCCTCGACTGCAGGGGCACTCACCTGGGTGGGAGGGGCCAAGCACAGCCTCGGGGATGCCATGGACGGGGTACACCCAGCGAATCGCCCGCGGACTGGCGGGCTCCGCTGCCACACCAAGAGACCTGTCACTCGAGATAAACAGAGACACACTGATGCTACGCCTATCGCGCGCACACAGACGCCGCGACATATCATACACAAAGATACACAGATACCCATCCTTTACGGAGGAGACAAGAAAATAAATATCACATACTGAGACGCAGCGATACTGTATCAATAACACAAGAGATTCAGTGACAGCATATCGCACAGAGTTGCACAATGATACCCCTCTATCGCTCGTAGGGTGACACTGCGATACTGTACCTGACGCAACCAGAGATACACGGCGATAACTATCACACAGAGGGAAGGAAGGAATGGCTGCAGCTGTCTCCCAAACTCCTATGCTGTTCTGAAGATAGTCGCTGCTGTTTTTTTCCGGCAAGGTCAACTCAATAAGCAGTGATATAATGAAGACTGCTTTTCTGTTTATGTGATAAAGGACTAAACAGTTTAACTCTCAAGGACCGTATGATGTCTCACCTGTCCTGCTGATTATCAGTGAGCTCCGCCCCCTCTCCACCCCATTCGCTGGTAGCCCCGCCCTCTTGCTCCCTCAGCCTATCAGGGTTCCAGCTCTGTCCATTTCTTGGCTCCATTAGGATGACTACCCAGGCAGAGTACCGCTGCATGGAGTCTGGGGTGAACACCACTGGCACGTCCAGGGTGGCCTCTGGAGCTAGAGTGATACCTGGTGGCGGGAGGGGGGGTGGGGGGGTAGGGGGCACACACAGGGGCAGACAAGGGGAGAATGCTTAAGAGCAGGGCTACTCAACTCCAGGTCCGGAGGGCTGCAGGGATTTGCTCCAACCATGCACTACACCAATTATTTTATACCTCCTCGCTCCAGGTAGTTAGCTCCAAAGTGAAATCAGGTGGTGTAGCGTATGGTTGGAGCAAATACCTGCAGAGACACTGAGGCCTGCAGGACCTGGAGTTGAGTAGCCCTGCTCTAGAGGATAAAGGTTAAAGGTCAGAGGAGCATGAGGGACAGTGTGAAGGAGGATGGGTAAACAGAGCTCTAGAGTGCTCCCATTTTAGGAGCACTTGCTCCTGACAATTGATAATGTGCTAACTCTAAGAATCATTCAGGAGCACGCCTACTAACAGGGATGCATTAGTGTGCTCCTACATTTGTCAACTTAGGAGCGCATGTGCCCTTTGGGGAAAAAAATGTGAGCGTAGGGCCCGGGTACAGGAAGACGAATGAGGAGAGAGGTGAAAGGGAGAGGAAGAACAGGAAAAAGAGGAACACACCTTGTGTCTTTCGTAGCGGAATGCTGAAGGCCTTTGTCATGCACTCATGGGACTGTCCCAGGACTGAGGGGTGTAGGGTGCTCAAGCTTTGCTCTTCATCTGCAACAAAACGTACATACACAACCAACCATGAAGCCCATGTAATATATGCCCAACAAACCGGCCCTGAAGCCAATGTAATATATATACAACCACCCAGCCCTGAAGCCAATGTAATACATACCCAACCACCAGGCCCTGAAGCCTATGCAATGTATATCCAACCAACCAGGCCTAAAGCCCATATAGTTAAGGTGTATTTTGCTCTAGTCAACTGGTGGGACAGGCAAATCAAACCACTTACAATTTTCACAGGCTCACATGTCAGAAGCCTCCACACGTTACATGTTCATCCTGCTTATTAAAGAAGCAGCAGAAATATATCAGAGCAGAAACATCTGGTCTCAGAGATCTATAATAAACCCATCCAATTAACCAACTGACTGAAGTCTCAGCCAGCAGATAAATGGACCAGTGACCTGAAGCTGAACGATAAGTCAATCTGCCGGGAAAACACACGCAATAATTTCTCATGCAACAAAAACCGTGGACTGAAACTAATCCAATACAAAGGATTTGACAGAACTGACTACTGCAAACAAAGACAGCTCTTCCTTCCTGATGGGGTAATTTGACTCACTATTTGACTTTGACTGTCAATTATATATAAGCTGAAGCACACACATACATCCGCGCTTTCTGACACTTTCCACCGGTAAATCTATTGCGAGACAAGATCACGTCACTTGTGCTAAAGAACCACACTCACACCAGTTTTCTGCTTTCTGGGGGACCAGGAGAACACCCCCCCGCCCCCCAACCTCAGCCCGCAAAAAATAACTGCTTCTCACATTCCTCATCCTACCCAGAAAAAATGCATTGTGGCATGCACTGCACAAAATGGCGGCCAGCCAAGACTGAACAGAATTTAAGATACAGAACTGCCCCTTGGAGGCCTTTACTATAGACTCGCTATACTATCTTGTCATGCACAATCTCTCTCACCCACTGCACCTTACACAAGCAATCATCATCTCTTGCCACCTTGTGTTCTCTCGACATCTTTGGTCAGCCACTGTTTGTCCCTTACAAATGTGTGTCAGTATGCCCCTTAAACCATCCAGTAAGTATTTATGTCACCACTGTCCAATTACAGTAAAATCTACAATATTCGGAGATACACACTGATCAGTAAACCATAGAGAGTTTAAAACCAGAAGTACCATATGCAATTACACCACATCAATATCAACAACATTATTATTATTATTATTATTGATCAAAATTAGACAAAGTGGCATTTATTTAGCACCACTGCTGAATAATTCATTGTGGGATAATCAACAGTGTTTAACATAAAGAAGGAGCCAGAATAAAAGGAAACGATTCACAAACGAAGCTAGAGAGCTCGGAAAAAAACTCTCTAATCAGATCCTGATCACCTTTGTTTGATTACTGAATTAAACTACGGTTTATAGCTACAAAATAACAGTAACCCATTTAAATATAAGGCAACAGTTTGCAAGTAATTATTCCAATCAATTAAGAATTCAGATTCATTAAATGGGCTTATTTTTCATATCTCTTTCACAGTTACAAACAGATCCAAAGCACTGATGGGGTCATATCTCAGGGGTTCAAATGCACCCATACTAAACAATGACAGTCACTGCTGCTGGTCTGTATGATTGTGGATGTACAGTATGTCTGTCCGCAGAATCTCTTCGTATGTTCTGCTCACATATGACGATACCCAGCAGAGGGAGTGTAGATGTAAGGCCAGGGATAATGTGCGGGGGGGTGGGGGGTGGGGGGTGCAGTGTAATACCGGAGTTTCAGTTCAGAACTACACATCCGAATAATGTCCTCCGAACCGGGCGAGATTAGAGCAGGACAACACACACACATTCAGAGGGATTTGGCGGGTTTCCACGGATGCTGCTCAGAGCACAGGGGAAATCCGGAGAGCCAGTGGGGAAGGGATGCTGAATTAGTGCTCACTGCTCTTTAATGACCACTAGTAAGAACACAGGCAGGGAGGATTTATGGATTGCGTACCTGGACCCGTACCTTCGTATCTGTTGCAATCTCAATCAGAGGAAAACCTGTGTCGGGGAAATGACTACCCATGCCGTTGGCTTAACTGTGTCAAGGCCTTTCACCTGTGCTGGAGAAGCATACCTTGCGTCAGGTTAGTAAAAAGCTGTGTCGGGTGGGTGGTGTTAACTGTGGCGGTGAGGTAATGCTATTTATAAAAGTTATTTGCACGTTAATTCCAGATTTAATTTGCCTGGGTCTGTCGTGCGCGTTTAAGCTGTGTGAGGCGAGGGGAAGGGAATCACCTGTGAGGAAGACGTGAAGCACCACCTCGTCCTCCATGGGGTTCCTGAACGGCAGGATGAGGGAGGAGTGGGATCCCACTCTACTGGCGACGGAGAGGGGCTCCATGGACCCCGGAGCCACGCCCGTCCCGGACAGCAGGAAAACCCACTCGCCCAGCTGGGGAACGGGAAGGGCAGGATCGTCAACCCTTTGGAGAGGAGGTTTTTAGGAACGTTCTATTTTTTTTTTTTTCTAAATTGAAAATCAGTGTTCTAGAAAACCACTGCTTTCAATTACCAGTAGTGATTGTTACATCACCATTAGAATGCGCAGTTAAAGAACATTCTAATCAGGTGTTTGGTGATCTGATGCCTTAAAGGGTACACCTGCCATACAGTATACGTTATACACACAGCATGTGTTCTGAATACATACATGAGTGATGATCGAGGACATTGCCCAGCTGTAGGATAAATCATTATGTACTGCACCATGTGTTTCTATATGTGGTTGTGCATGCATTACTTCACTCTAGTGTTTCTTTTGCGCCTCTACATCATGAAACCTATGCACTGGTTGTACGTCGCTCTGGATAAGAGCGTCTGCTAAATGCCTATAATGTAATGTAATGTAATGTGTGTATGTCTATATATGTGTGTCCATGTGTGCGTGCGTGAGAGAGAGAAAGAGTGTTTGTATGTGCTGCATGCACATGTACCTGTATGTGTCTGTGTTTCTATGTATCTGTGTGTCTGTGTGTATGTATGTTTGCGTGTGTGTATGTGTGTGTAAGATTCAGCAGTTTGAGGAGATAACTAGCATAGGCAGGCATCAGATGTAACAAATGATCAGATGAGCACTAAACGTGATTCACTGGGTTTAAATGTACAGTTGCTGAGCTCAGTGTGCCTACAGCCCCTCACACACACACATGCGCACACGCACACGCACACGCACACACAGTCAAGCATATGTACACTAACCCACACACACACACTCTCACTGTCACACACTCTCTCTCTCACACACACACACACACACACACACACAATCGCACACACTCTCACAGTCTCTCTCACACACACACATTCTCTCTCTCTCTCTCTCTCTCTTTCACAAACACACACACACACACCCCCAACTGAGGCACAGCTACTCAGGGCTGATTCAGGTAGAAAAGGTGCTGAGGTAGACAGTGCTGAGTAGAGCACTAAATTCACCCTCTAAGTGCCGACTCCAAACAGCTCATTTACCTGCTGATATTCGTATTTACCTGTTTACCCCATTTACCCCATACACACACCTGTACCCCATTTACCCCATACACATGCCTGTTTACCCCATTTACCCCATACACACGCCTGTTTACCCCATTTACCCCATACACATGCCTGTGTACCACATTTACCCCATACACACGCCTGTTTACCCCATTTACCCCATACACACGCCTGTTTACCCCATTTACCCCATACACACGCCTGTTTACCCCATTTACCCCATACACATGCCTGTGTACCACATTTACCCCATACACACACCTGTGTACTGCATTACCCCATACACACACCTGTCTAACACATTTACCCCATACACACGCCTGTTTACCACATTTACCCCATACACACACCTGTACCCCATTTACCCCATACACACGCCTGTTTACCCCATTTACCCCATACACACACCTGTGTACCACATTTACCCCATACACACACCTGTGTACTGCATTACCCCATACACACACCTGTGTACCACATTTACCCCATACACACACATGTGTACTGCATTACCCCATACACACACCTGTTTACTGCATTACCCCATACACACACCTGTTTACCCCATTTACCCCATACACACACCTGTGTACTGCATTACCCCATACACACACCTGTGTACTGCATTACCCCCATACACACACCTGTGTACTGCATTACCCCCATACACACACCTGTGTACTGCATTACCCCATACACATACCTGTGTAATACATTTACCCTGCATGACTTTGCATTTACTGAGCCCAATGTCCCTGTGGGAGGGGGCCTGAGTAATGGCACTGACATCATGGTGCAGTTATGTGACCCAACAAAATGGCAAGGTAAAAGGCTTGTGCCAGTACGAACCTACTTGCAACATCCAGTAACAACCTTCCCAAAAGTACACATCTATAGACAATGACTAAAAGTGTAGAAAATAACAAGAAAAAAACACGAGCTCTTTTGGTGTACAGGATGCCCCCCCCTCCCCCTCCCCCAAGCACAAATACATGCCAACATTATATTTGGCCTGCATATATAGTAGGAAATAAGAAACAATATATGCCTACTTGAAATTCCTACCTAATTAAAATTCCTACCTTGTTTGGATTATGAGCTCTATGCATGTGTCTAAAAACGTGCTTGTTTGGCAGCTCTAAAAACCAGCATCAGATCATGCCCCACATGCATACTACTATTCATTACAATTGGTGATGAAATTATAACATTTTCCCAAGTGAACACCAAAAGTAATTTGCAACAGAAGTCCCAACCGCAAGTGACCTCAATATCTTTGGAATGTGAACTGTCACGGATAGCCAATAACGGGTGACTGATATGTTAGCATGTGACTGGAGCAAGCCAATCCCAGAATACATGCAAGACAGTCAGTCCACACGGAGTTGCTACACAGCAACCTGTGCCTGTCTTGCTACGTTGTTGACAAAAATGAAAAGACGTTGATCCCTTGATTAAGGACTTTCTGAATATTAACTCTTGAAGCTCCCATTCATGATTTGAGAATCTGAATAACCTTGTCCCATGTCTTTTAATCTTGGTTTAAATGGTACAAACTAAACTTCAGGTTTATACTGGTCATATTATAATTAAAGGAATAATCAGCAACTAAGCTATTTTCTGCAGGTTCAAAAATGTTATATTGTTTGCTGCATATTATAATTTGACAATGAGCATGCTGTCATGTAGAAAACCTGTCAATTAACTTTTCTGCATTATTTGCATTGTGCCATACCTTTTCTTAATCAGCAGAGACTTTAGTCTCTTAGCAACAACTCTATCTATACATGACATGCTCAGCATGAAGCCAATTACTGCATGGTGCTTTAAATGATGATTAAATGCCATTATACATATAATCTGAACTATAATGAGACAGTATGTCATGCACAAGGATAGTTGGATTTATGTGACATGACTAGAACAAATAGACCAGGCTAGGCTGCCTGAGACAACACACGATGAGCTCCATAGTGTTTGGGACAAAGGCCTTTTCTTTTTCTCTTTTTCCCCCTGATTTGGCTCTGTACTCCAAAATTTTAGATTTGTAATCAAACAACATACTATAGGGCTGTCTATAAAAGTGCAGTTTTTTTTTCTACATGGTGAAACCAAAGTGTATAAGATACCATTTTAATGAAAGCTGAGCACCTGCACTTTAACCACATGTGAATTGTTTGGTTACAAATCTAAAATTGTGGCGTACAGAAACAAATCAAGAAAAAAAAGTCTTGGTCCCAAACATTATGGAGCTCACATTATGGATGCGAATGGGCTGGTACATCTGTTGTCCTGGGCTATTGCGGTGTGCTGATCAAGCAGTGTACACAAGGGTTAATTTTCTGGCAAGCAAGTATTGGGCTTAATGTTGTCGTGATGACAGGCTTAAGGTTGCTGTCGTTCCGCTGCTATGGTTAATTCAATTCACTTTTATTTGTATAGTGCTTTTTTTTTTTTTTTTTTTTTAACAAAGGGAATTGTGACAAAGCAGCTTTAGACAGATCCGAGCCTGAGCCCCCCAAGAGTGCGCCTGGGGCAACAGCGGCAAGGAAAATCTCCCTGGCTGGTGATGGGAAGAAACCTGGAGCAGAACCCGGCGCGCGCGTGTCAGGGGGGTTAGTGCTAATTCAGCGGCGATGGCAGAGTAAGAATAGGTTTTTTTATTTTTTTATTTATCCTTTATCATACCGGGAAGCCCTGCTGAGATTAGAATCTCTCCTTTTCAGGAGAGGCTTGTCCAGCGGTGTTATAGTTGTTACAAGGACAGTGCCGAGGCGATGACAGGGTTATTGTTGAGGAGATGACAGAGTATTAGATTGAACATCGCTGCGGAACCTGCTGAAGTCAATATGCACGCCACATTTAACAAGATTCAAATAGCACACTCATTTATAGTCTTCTGGCCGAGGCTGGTTTGTTGCTGGAGGGCACTGAGCCATTTTCCAGCAGCAAACAAACTGGAAACAGAAGCTAGGAAGAAACTTTCAAATGTCCTCTTTGCCCTTTGAGGGTGATGCACACTTGAGCTCCATGAGTCATTATAATGTGTACATAATAACTCTGCTCAGACAAATGGCATAAGGGTGTCTGTGTGTGTGTGTGTGTGTGTGAGTGAGTGTGTGTACGCAGTGCACACAGTGTCCATATGCTTGAATGTGTGTGTGTGTGTGTGTGTGTGTGTATACGCAGTGCATGCAGTGCCCATATGCTTGAATGTGTGTGTGTGTGTGTGTATGCAGCGCCCATATGTTTGAATGTGTGTGTGTGCGTGTGTGTGTGGGCAGTGCACATATGCTTGACTGTGTGTGTTTGTGTGTGTGTGTAGGCAGTGCATATATGCTTGACTGTGTATGTTTATGTGTGTGTGTGTGTGTGTGTGTGTGGGCAGTGCACATATGCTTGACTGTGTGTGTGTGTGTGTGTGTGAGCGTGTGTGAATGTGTGTGTGTGTGTGTGTGTGTGTGTGTGAGCGTGTGCATGCGCTTCAGAATATGAAAGGCTACCTGGGGGCAGGTGAAACAGACGCGTGCGGTGTGGTTTTCTCTCCCCAGAGCAGAAGGTGAGAACCGCACCAGAACCTGGGTGCTGGAGTGAGGATCCACAGTGAGCTGGAGACACAAAAACAAACAGGACTGAGCCTTCAGTTTGGATCTTCCCCCTAATACACACAATACACACATACAACCCTGCTGCATACACGCAAACAGCATCGTGCACAACACCCCATATAACCCTACTGTCTACACACCACCAGGACTGTGTACAACACACCATACAACCCTGCTGTATACACACAGACAGCATCGTGCACAACACCCCATATAACCCTACTGTCTACACACCACCAGGACTGTGTACAACACACCACACAACCCTGCTGCATACACACAAACAGGATCGTGCACAACACCCCATATAACCCTACTGTCTACACACCACCAGGACTGTGCACAACACACCACACAACCCTGCTGTTTACACACCAGCAGGATCGTGTTAGTTGCGATGTTCATGTTTTCGTCACAATGTTAATGTTTTGAGTTACAACATTAGTATTTTTGTCACAATGTCAATGTTTTTAGTCCCAATGTCGATGTTTCTGGACACAATATTAATGCTTTTTTACAACGTTAATGTTTTTACTTGCAATGTTAATGTTTTTAGTCCCAATGTCGATGTTTTTGGACACAATATTAATGCTTTTTTACAATGTTAATGTTTTTACTTGCAATGTTAATGTTTTTAGTCCCAATGTCGATGTTTTTGGAAACAATATTAATGCTTTTTTACAATGTTAATGTTTTTACTTGCAATGTTAATGTTTTTAGTCACAGTGTTAATGTTTTATTATAAGACGCACAGCCACGTGCACGCAGGTGAATGTGACTTCTGCTTCTTGGTCAGTAATAAAATGTCACAACGGTAGTTTTGGTATCACCATGGCAACCCTGACCCTTTCGTAGGTGATGCATCTGAAGGTTTTTATTTGGAGACCATGATCCGCTTGAACGGCTGTCTCTCAGAGGACCTATCCATTTACCGTGTAAGCACTGGGATTCCCCTGGAGACCTAGCATTTCATTCTAAAGGAAGCCCTGTGCACGGCGGTCAGTAGAGGAGAAAAAAAACAGGGACTCACGTAGCCAATTAAACAGTAGAAGGACCACATAGATTTGAGGGCGCTACAGAATTTGACAAAGATATTGGGGGAGCTCTTCACTTTTTTTGGGCCACAGCGAGTCACAATGGGTCACAGTGGGTCACAGTGAGTTACAGTGGGTCACACTGAGTTACAGTGGTTCACAGTGAGTCAAAGTGAGTCACAGTAAGCCAAAGTGAGTTACAGTGGTTCACAGTGAGTCACAGTAAGCCAAAGTGAGTTACAGTGGTTCACAGTGAGTCACAGTAAGCCAAAGTGAGTTACAGTGGTTCACAGTGAGTCACAGTAAGCCAAAGTGAGTTACAGTGGTTCACAGTGAGTCACAGTGGTATTCAGGGAGGGAGGAACTCGGTGAGCAGGCTGCAGGTGGAACTCTTTGGCTTCCCTCCAAAACAGAGACAACAAAAACTTTTTTTTTAAACTAAAAATCGGGTTTTCTAACACCAAGAAATAGAGAGAACAGCTAAAAATCCATGTTTTATATTCCTTGCATCTGAGCAAAAACAATTATATTAGGACAAACAAACACAGCCGCAGTGCTAAATATTGGGAACTGGCAAACGGGGGACAGTACAGTGATCCATCACCGATCCAACACTGTCAGCTTCAGAAGGCAGGCCATTTTGTTCTTCAGGTGAGAGCACCACTGATTTTCCTGCTGCATTTAAACATTTGTTATACCGGGCTAGCGACATTTACATAAGCGATGTAACAAACAGCTCAAGGAGAATCCAGCAAGTTAAATATAAGAAAGGTTGGACACGTGAGGGATTATAAATGCCATTGTGGCGTGGCCTGATTGTTCCGTTACAACAGAACGCACTTTTTCCTAAATCTAAAAAGGAGCCAAACAAGGTAACCAGATGCACCCTCTCTTAATGAACAAGGGTTTCCGTCAATTTGCTGGTTTTCTCGGGAAGAGAAAACATTTTACCTCAGTGTTCCCGTTCCTCAGGGGCCCATTCACGCACACTCTTAAAACAGATCGTCCATTTCCACCGATAGCATCCTTAAAGGCACAGCTCATTTCCACTCTAAAAGAGCTTCTGTTTTAAAGAGTTTTAATTCAATTACTACTCTTGAAAGGGTAATTCATGGGCTCTCCTATAAAACGAACACAAAAACACATCCCTACAAATGCGTCCCAAAGCAAGTGAATGTCCTCCCACGTCCAGCTCCATGTCTTATCACACAAACTAAGGGCAATGGTTTGCACTACAGCCATTTAATTCAATGCAGAGAGGTTGCCCTCTTCTTTTCATCATTTTCAAGCGCTCTTCTCAGATTTGCACGTCATTGCGTGATTGAAAGGGAGCCTGACCTCGTGGCCGGTGCCTGGCTCCAGGGCGAAGTTCTGGGGGTTGCTGTTGAGCACGTCCAGCTCCAGCATCTCGTCTGTGGGGTTCGACAGCGGGAGGGAAATCCTCGTCCATCTGAGGGGACAACAGGAGCGATGCTAGAGACTCAAATGCCACAGTTGCAGTGCAATACAACATACAATACAATACAATACAATATACAATACAATACAATACAATACAATACAACACAATATACAACATACAATACAATACAATACAATACAAATGCACGCTGATAATACACACTGCAGCAAGAACAGGCATCCCGGAACAAAACAACCATGCTAGCAACACAAACACCATGCCATTAACTCCAATACTGTGCTTGCTACACACACATACACCCACACCTGCAGTACCTACGAATACCAGCACCACCCACCCAAACTAACAACACACTAACAATATAAAAGTGTGTGTGTGTGTGGGCATGCACATGTCTGCATATGTTTGTGTGCGTGCGTGTGTGTGCGTGCATGTGTGTGTGCATGTGCATGTGTGCATGTGTGTGTGCATGTGCATGTGTGTGTGTGTGTGTGTGTGTGTGTGTGCGTGTGCGTGCATGTGAATGTGTGCGTGTGTGCATGTGCGCATGTGCGTGTGTGTGTGTGTGTGCATGTGCATGTGTGTGTGTGTGGAGTATACACACTTTCCCAATTCACAGCTGCAGTCGGGCAGGGTTGTGGGGGATAGCGGGTCAGCCATCAGATCCAGCTGGTACCAGAACTCCCCGAGCACCTCAGACTGGAAGACAACACTGCAGAGAGAATAAGCATCGTGAGACTCACACACACATACACACACGCTCACACCTGCACACACACGCACACACATACCCACATATGCTCACACATGCTCAAATACGCTTACATATGCTCATACACGCTCACACCCACTCACGCACACACACACACACACCCACACATGCTCACACCTGCACACACACACACACACACATACAATTGGATTCTCAAAAATGTGGTCTTCATTTGATCAGGATGTCACATACAGCAATACCACCTCCACCAATGGCCCTTTTTTCAGATTACTGCTGTGGAATAGACATTACACACTACATTACAGCTGGGGGATAATGTATTTGTTTTGAAACCGAATAGTGCAGCGAACAGCCCGAACTGAGGAAATCTAAAAGGAGATGGATTTCGTGTGCAGTTGTAATGGAGGGAACCGGCTTTTTTTTTTCTGAGCATCAGTGGTAATGAAATTGCACTCAGCTTCCCTCTGCAGACAACACCGCAGTGCCTCAAAGAAAGGAGACCTACTTGAGAACAACTCTCCGGTGGAGTTGTTTTAACGAGCATTATTTTGGCGGTGGCCGTGGAGACGGAGAGAGACATCACTATTCCAGGCTCCTCTTCACTGTGCGCTCGCTCTCCTCAACGAAAATCTACTCGCACACTTGAGTGTGTGTCTGCGTGGATTTGTGCGTGTGTGCATGTTACTTTATGAGTGAGTGCAAGTGTGTGTGTCTTTGTGAGTAAGTATGCGTATGTACTGTATATGTGCATGTGTGTGTGTGTGTTTTATGTCTGCCGTGAGAGGTTGTGTGCCTTTATAAATGAGTGTGTATATATCTGCTTCTGCGTGTGTGTCGGTGTGTGTGTGTGTGTGTGATTGTGTCTGTGTATGCCTGCCGTGAGTGGGTGTGTGCCTTTATGAATGAGTTTGTGTGTATCTGTGCTCCTGTGTGTGTATGTGGGTGTGTGTGATTGTGACTGTGTATGCCTGCTGCGAGTGGGTGTGTGTCTTTTGTCAATGTATATTTGCATATGTGTATATGCCTGTGAGTGTGTGTACTGAGGACTGTCAGTCGGGGCAGAAAGACATTGTGCGACATTGCTTTAGTCGTACAGGAACCGACCCTCGTAACTCTGATTGGTGCAGGGCTTTACCTGCCAGACTTTCTTCCCACTGTCGCTGGAGCAAACCTGGCCAGGTAAGAGAGTGTTTCCTGGCCTGGCACACCCATGCTAACATCCCCGGACAGGTCAGGACCCTCCACAAACACCTGCAACTGCACAGGCTCCGCCCCTGGGTTAGTGACTGGAATCTCCACGGTAACAGAGCTCTGGAACACAGCAGCAGACATCAGTTAATCGAGTAGAGAGTGTGTGCAGTGTGTACACACTCTCTACCTGAAATCCTACAATGTGTGTGAGCGCGTGTGTGTGTGTATTTTCCGTCTCACACCACATACGATATGAATCCTTTTATCCAGGAGAACAGTTAAAGGTTGTTCAAGGTCAGCAAAACCGAATCAGAAAAAACTCATAATCCCAGAGCATCATGGCAGATTACCAGCAGGCCATGGTCAGAGCACCTGAGCCGGCCGAACCGAGAGACGTATCGATTGGACAGCATTAGCCGAGAGCTAAAGCACAGTTAGCTCTCAGGAACGGTGGAACTCACTGGAGAAGCTCTCGCTGAGGTAAACAGAGTCAGCCGAGGGAGAAACTCCGCCTTCGCTGCGCGAAAGTCAACGGACGCCGCTACCGAACGGGGAGGTCACACTCACGTGGACAGCGCAGCGCACGGTCATGACCTTCACGGGCGGGGCAGGAGAACAGATCACCTCCAAGGAGAACCACACCTCGTAGGGCCAGATCTTCTCGCCTGCAACGAGAATCAACCACATTTTTTACGCCCATCATGGCATTTGAGGGGTCACTCAAACAGGTAAGTGACTCTCACTCCCGCGGCTCACACATACAGGTAAGTCACTCGTATACCTACCCTGATATTCTGGGTCACGCAGAAGTTGGTCAGGTGTACAGATGGAGTTTCTGCCCATAGCTGGAGCGGCCCTCTCTGCAGCTACAAAGGAGATCTCCCCTGAAACAGACAGGAGAGTCAGCTTTCCCCTGAAAGAGACCGCTTGGAGTTCTATTTCTTTCTTATTTATTTATTTATTTATTTATCCACACATTTTATTTATCTGCCACAGGAGCCAGGACAGAGCTCAGCCCTGAAACGAATCGGATGTGACTATGAGCTTCACCGCAACGCAGATCAGAGATTTATTTGTTTATGCGTTCATTTAACCCGTAATTTATCTATCGCTGATAGAGAGCTCACCCGTGAAACGGCCTTACCCCTGAAAGAGTTCCAGCACGGTGGTCAGCATGGAAGAAATCAGGCGTATGACCAAAACACGTGCGGTCAAGTCACACACATTGTCAAGTCTACTATTATTCCAATTTGGTTCATATAATCCATAAAAGCACATAAAATAACATATTTTATTCTAATCAAGTACGGCCATTTTTTTGTTTTTGTTTTATCCTGGTTTAACCCGTATCTTTTATTATCTGGTTTAAAACCAAGCCCAGTCGCTATTTGATTCATAATGATATTAGCTAGCAAGATCAAGTAAAAGGGCAACCAAGCTCTTAAGGCAGCTATTGAAATACACTGGCACTTGTTGGCTGTTGCTTTCTTTTAGCAAAAGTGATAAATAACAGAAGACTACCTCTGAGACACGTACTAAAAGGTAAAATATGCAGCAGCAGTACACTCAAATCAGCTGCACGACAGCGGGAAGCAAGGAGAACCCACGCAGTTGTCAAAAAGCGTAGATGTCGACAGAGAAAGCATTAATTTAATCCGCAGTGTCAAACAAAAAACCGGATAAGAGAAAAAAACGTAATAAACAAAATCTTCACATGTATTATCATCTGTACAATCCTGTAGAACTGAAATATTATCTCTGTTCTTCTCAATTCATTAAGTTTGTCTGGTGCATGGAGAACAGAGGACCTATCTATGAAGGGGGGGGGGGGTCAGTTAATCCCTTTTTCTGGCACTTTTCCAAGTCCTGAACAATTAAATTAAATCAGCCTCAGACACATTGCTGCAGTCAGATGAAAGACACAAACTCACCCAGTCACCCTCACCCATTCACACTCACACTCACTCAAACTCTCCCATTGATACTCCCACTCACCCAGTCACACTCACTCTCACTCACCCAGTCACACTGACACTCACTCACTCTCACCCAGTCACACTCACTCTCACTCACCCAGTCACACTGACACTCACTCACTCTCACTCCCACTCACTCACTCCCACTCACCCAGTCACACTCACTCTCACTCACCCAGTCACACTCACACTCACTCTCACTCACCCAGTCACACTGACACTCACTCACTCTCACTCCCACTCACTCACTCTCACTCACACAGTCACACTCACTCTCACCCAGTCACACTGACACTCACTCTCTCACTCCCACTCACTCACTCTCACTCACCCAGTCACACTGACACTCACTCACTCTCACTCCCACTCACTCACTCTCACTCACACTCACCCAGTCACACTCACTCTCACTCACTCTCACCCAGTCACACTGACACTCACTCTCTCACTCCCACTCACTCACTCTCACTCACCCAGTCACACTGACACTCACTCACTCTCACAGACTCACTCTCACTCACACTCACCCAGTCACACTCACTCTCTCTCACTCTCACTCACACTCACCCAGTCACTCTCATTCTCACACTCACCTAGTCATACTCACTCTTTCTTTTACTTTCACTCTCACTCTCCCACATACACACACACACACAGTTTTGTGAAAATGTCTTAAAAACCCACCTTTGTGTATTCCTCGTTTCCATGGAGACACACTGATGGTGTATGGGACACAGTGTCCTGGTTTAATCTCAAGAGTGGGAGGTCCACTGACAATGGACAGGTCAGAAACTACCTGTCACGCAGAAATCCACAAATACAATTACACAGTCAGTATGTTAAGTGTGTGTTTGTGTGTTCACACGTGTGTGTATGTGTTGTTCACATGTTTATGAAGTGTGTGTGCTCAGGTGCTTTTTTTGTGTGTGTGTGTGCGTGCCCATGTGTTCACACGTATTGTGAGTGTGTGTGGGTGTGTGGTGACCTCCAGTCCTGCTTCAGCCTTTCAGAAATGAAAGCTCTATGCCTCCCTTTCTGAAGAGGATGGGCAGGAGCCCAGTTAGATTGTGAAACAGAAGCTGTGGCTGAATAGATTCACTGTGTGTGAGCAGCTGAGACAGACCCAGTGCTGTGAATCATCAGTCTTAACTTCTATGCGACCCCAGGACACTTTATGTCCTAAACTTTCAGTGACCCCTCAAAATGTGTGTGTGTGCATGCTCATATGTGTGCATGTGTGTTTTCTGTATGTGTGTACTGTATGTGCATGTATATATGTGTGTGTGTGTGTTTTGAAGAAATTTGTGTCTAAGATTATTTCTAAAGTAAAACTCATCTTTTTGTGTTATTGTAGGTTGAAACTGAAAAAAAGTTGATACTTTGGTTTGTGATTCAATAAATGTGCATATAATAACTGAAAGCTTCTCAAGCCACGGTTTTAAAAAAAACCCAAGAGGCCTAATACTTTTCAACTGCACTGTATGTGCATGTGTGTTTGCGTGAGAGTGTGCATGTGTGTTTTGTGCATGTATCTGTATGTGTGTATGAAAGTATGTGTATGCGTGTGTGTGTGCGTGCGTATTTGTGTGTGTATATGTGTGTAAGTGTGTGTATGCATGTGTGTGTGTGTGTGTGTATGTATGTGTGCGTGTGCGTGTGTGTGCGTATGTATGTGTGCGTATGTGTGTGTGTGTGTGTGTATGTATGTGTATGGATGTGTGTGTATGTGTGCATATGTATGTGTGCGTATGTATCACAGATGCATATCTGAGAAGCACAGGTACCTTGCAGGTGACGGTGCTCTGACTGTAGTTGGGGACCTGCAGCCTGGCCTGGGCCACTGCATGCACAGCGCAGTGAATCTGAACATGGTCCTGAGCCCGCGGCCGCTCCCCCAGCCCCCGCACACCGAAACTGTACTCCGTCCCATCCGCCTCATTAACCAGGGAGAGACGGCCCTGCAGAGAACACACACACAGGCACGCACATAAACACACACACACACACACACACACACACAGACATATGCACACATCCACACACACACACACGCATATACACACACACAACACACACACACACACGCGCACGCACACACACAGACATATGCACACACACACACACACGCGCACACAAAGACATATGCGCACACACACACGCGCGCGCACGCACACACACACGCAGTTCACAGCAGAACACTTTAAAATATTTGTCTCAATGTGAGCAACGGGGATCTGTGCGAAAGAAGATTGCTATGACAAAATCAGCAATACAGAGATGGCTCAGCACTGAAGACTTTCAATTTAAACTGTTGTAGAGGTGACTGAACGATAGGGATAAAAGATGATAGCCCTCCATTTTAAATATGAATTTAAAGCTGAATGTACTGGAAATTGCAGAAATTCATTCTAAACAATTTCACCAGCGATGATATTTGGATAAAAAATTTTATGGGGTAAATAAGAAGGGTCCTATTGTTCAAATATGCAAAAGGCCACAAGACAAATGTACTGATATGAAATACTTGAGAATATGTGTCGCATACACAAATGAAAAGCTAAGGTGCAACAGCTTGTGTTTTGCCATCATGTGAGATATGGCTGTGTGTAACTAAGAATCAGGAGTTGTGCCATGTACTTCCTCCACCAACATGCACTCAACCAGCTGATTCTAATTAGCACAACTCTTCAGCCAGGTAGGAGAACTAATTAGTGTAATCAGCTGATTTAGTGCATGCTGGTGGAGCAAATACATGGTTAGTACTTCTACTTTTTGAAGCCGGGTTACCCACCTCTGACCTCCACCCCTAATTTGGAATTTGTAAACGAGCCCCCCTTTTCAGTCACACCTAGGGCTTAACTCTAGAAATCAGGGACCCCTAACCCTATGATTTCACTTATCTGCAGATAATTCCAAACGGGAATAATCAGGTAAACTCTGTTCCAGATATACATCAGGACCCTTGCTATAAACAGGTTGATAAATACAGAAAAAAAATTCCGATTTCTGATGTTGACCTTTTGCGGGAAGTATGTTGTATAACAGCAACATATATTTTATATGGCAGGGTGATGCCAGGCACTTAAGTGCGTGCGGGCAACATTAAGCAATTCTGACAACTGTTATTCTTCAAAGAAAAACAAGAAAGGAGAGAAAATAAGGAAAAAAGGAAAATAAACTTTCAGCCAAGATCACTGAAAGGCAACAGTATTTGTAGTTTCAAACCTGGGTATTTCTTAGGAAGTTTGCTGAAGCAGCAAAACATACAAAACAATAGTGAATCATGTGTTTTTATTCATTTTTTCCCCTGTAATCGATTTCATGAAATAAAAGCCTCACATTATCCAAACCTCATCTACATATCCAAAAAAAAAAACACGATGGAACTCACAGATCTTAGAAATATTCTAATATACATTACAGATCTAATCAATATTCTAATTGAGATGCCAAGATGAGAGATATGACCTAATTTCTTGCTTTATCTGAGGAGACCGGGGCGATTATGGTAATGAAGATGAGGAGGAGGAAAGGGTAGCGGCTAAAGAGGAACGGCGGAGCGTTACCATGACGACACACTTGGAGGTAGGGTGAAAGGTCACGGGGTAGCTGAGCCTCTGTCCCGCTCTGACGTACACTACAGGTGGGGCAGAGAAGCCCCACACAGGCAGCAGGCCCCGCAGCCTGCAGTCCTTCAGGGTCTCCGTGTTCTGGGGGGTAACATCCCAAGCACATCAGAGAAACGCACAACACAGAGAACGCGGATAACACAGGCTACACACACGCAGGGCAACATGGTAACACAGGCTACACACACTATCAGAGTAACACAAATAACACAGGCTACACACACTACCAGAGTAACACAGGCTACACACTATCAGAGTAACACAATAGCACAGGCCGCACACACTACCACAAAGTAACAGTACCACCAATTAGAACAGTTCAAAGATCATCATCATAGAGTAACACAGTAATGCAGAATACAGAGGCCAATACAAAGTACCGTTTCATAATGCCGTCAGTCTGACTTACGGTCGTCCAATGAGACAGCTGTCAATTTTGACAACTTTTAGTTTACCAACTGGATTTTCCTTTTAGTTCAGAGGTGTCAAACTCCAGTGCAGGAGGGCCATAGTGCCTGCTGGTTCCTGGTGTATTTCAGCACGAGGGACTAATTTAAGTCATTGATTGGCTAAAGAGTCCAAAGCCTTAACTTGCAGTCGACCGAAAGGAAAGCACAAATACGTGCAGACACTGCAACCCTCCAGGACTGGAGTATGACTCCCCCTATTCCATTTAATATTTGCCACACTGACTGTGAGGATTGTTCCCATTAGCTGGAACAAAGAATATTTTAGCATACCAAAGCTGAATGATAAGTTATTTAGCCAAATAACAGTGACTTTAGCTAAACTGCATTTAGCACTGCGCTGAAAATCAGCCAGCTCCATCCCTCTCGTTAGCATCTATTTGGTGTTCGCTGAGGCATCGCTGCTTAATGTACAGCTTCTTGTCTACTGAGATAGTTATCTCAAGGAAGAGTATGTGTCGTCTGGAGTCTGCTGTGAATGACTTAACACACTTCTTTATTAGGCATTATGGGAAAGTTTGCCATGAAATTTCGCCATGTGTATTCGCCATTTTAATTCCACTGCCCAAGAGAAAGAAATAAAAATTAGCGGCGGTTAACCTGAAGGCCCGAGCATGCGGAAGTGGCAGTTGCCATAGTTACGCTTTTAAACGTCCAGCCGGGCCACTCACGAGCGGGATGTCCTGAGTGACGGACGTGTGGGCGGGCGCGGTGAACTCCAGCTCGGCCTGGAGCTCCTCCCCGCGCACCGTCACCTCCAGCACGTGCACCCGCACGTCCTGCCAGGAGCGCAGCGCCACCTGGCACCGGTACCGCCCTTCTGACCCGGGGCGGAACTGCAGGGGCACCCAGACCCCCTCACCATCTGGAGAGAGGGAGGGAGGAGGGAGAGAGAGAGAGAGGGAGAGTGTGTGTGAGAGAGAGAAAGAGAGAGAGAGAGGAGGGAGAGAGGGAGAGAGTGTGTGTGTGTGCGCGTGTGTGTGTGTGTGTATGAATGAGCCTGTGTGAGTGTGTGTGTGTGAGAGTGTGTGTCTGTGTGTGTGTGACAGAGAATGTGTGCATGTGTGTGCATGTGTGTGAGAATGTGTGAGTGTGTGTGTGCGAGGGAGAGAGTGCGTGTGTGAGAGAGTGAGAGTGTGTCATTGTGAGAGAGTGAGTGTGTGTATATGTGTGTGAGAATGTGTGTGTGTGTGTGTGTGTGAGAGAGAGAGAGAGTGCGTGTGTGAGGGAGTGAGAGTGTGTGAGTGTATGTGTGTGAGAGAGTGAGTGTGTGTGTATGTGTGTGTGTGAGTGTGTGTGTGAGAGAGAGAGTGCGTGTGTGAGAGAGTGAGAGTGTGTGTGTGTGTGTGTGTGAGAGAGAGAGTGTGTGTGTATGTGTGTGTGTGAGTGTGTGTGAGAGAGAGAGTGCGTGTGTGAGGGAGTGAGAGTGTGTGAGTGTATGTGTGTGAGAGAGTGAGTGTGTGTGTATGTGTGTGTGTGAGTGTGTGTGTTGGGGGGTGTCTGGGAGGATCCACAGACAGCAGAGAAGGGTAGGGCCTGTGGACATACCTGAGCAGAGCTGTGAGTCTCCACCCTCGCTGCCCACAGGAAGTGAGATGGTGTCCGGGAGGAGGAAGTGCTCTGGCATGGAAACCTCCACACTGTACTCCATCACCTGAGTCTGGGGGCAGGTGGGGGGGTGGGGGTGACAGGACTATTTCAGGGGAAAATAGAACAGAATCATTGTGTGACCACTGACTGGAGGCTACATTAGGAAGGAATTCCATTTCAACACTTATGAAAAAATGCTTCCTCTGTGCCTCAAAAATGAATCCCCAGCGGCAACAGAAAGGGCGAGCATGACCTTGCTTCTGACTTTTTAAACTTATGAACCCAGCCCTGAACCTCACTGGTCAGAGTGTAAATAATTCTGTGAATATCATTCACGTGAAGACCCATCATTAGCTTTGTCATTGGGCAAGCTGAACTTCTAGATGTTTCTAGATGTTTTTAATGAGAAGTGATTTGTGTTTCTGTACTTTGGCGCACATTGATTTTAATTCTGATCAGTGCTGTTCAAATGAGTCATATTACACGAACACATAGTAGAACGTACAAAAAAAAAATAATACAGCAAAACTAGGTGTTTCATATGTCTTCAGAAAATACATTTATATGAAGTGTGGACTTCATATAAATGCCAAGTCTTAATCCCTCATGTTACATCCGTTACGAGCAGCCTAAATTCTGATAAATGTGCCGGTGTTCCAGCCAGGTCACCAGCTGCCAGCGTAATGTAGTCCAAAGCGCTACTCAGAGCTTGGAGACCAATGGGGGAGGAGGAGTTGCCCCAGCAAACCTGAACTCATTTTCCCAGGTAACCCGAGCCGCTACTTCCTCCACAGGGAGTGCCTGTCCTGCGTCTCCCCGAAGCGCTTAAAACTACAAGCGAAACGGGCGGCGCTGCCCTCCGTTGCAGGGCGCAGAGCTGTGGAACAAATCAATCATAACCCGAAAAAGGGAATTTCACAAGGTCACAATGATCTATCTAGTCTAAACCATATGAGTTTACAGGTCCCTTTATTGGACTGGCTAGGATCTGAGACCTCAAAGAAAACACACAGAGCCCAGAAAAAAAAAATATTGTGAAGCAGTAAAAGCAGACAGAAAAAAGTATCCCCCAAAAAAGAACAAACCCATAAACAGGAGGGGGGGGGGGGGGGCTCTTTGCCCTTAGGTGTTTAAAGGGGGCAAGGGTGGGGGGGGAGTCTCTCATTCTCTGATTGTCCACAAATCAATGGTGGAAATGCCCAAATCACAGAGCATCTACTGTATGTTGAACAAGACAACATATGCTAATTTCCTGTCTGAGATTCAAAATCAATCAGATATGTCATGATAATTACAGCTAGATGCTGGGTTTAGGCAGATATTAAACAGACAATATGTATCTAGTTACCATTTTGTTTTGCTTATTTCTTGGTCAAATATTTTTTTTTAAATGTCCATTTGTGTCCCTATAACCATTTCACCTCAATGTGCAAAAAAACTTCACAAATCCTTTTATATCAGTCTAGAATTTAAATAACTCTTTAACTTCGTTTATGACAATCATTTTCCTTTATTGTTGAAAACGCGAGACAATATTGCCACTGGGAAAATAGAAATGAGAGCTCGTTTTTTTTTATGGCAAATCTTGCAAAATACTTACTGACTGCACTGATTATAAGTGAATGGCTTTAGTCCCATTGCGATGCCTTTTTGATTATCTGCTTTCAGTGGAAAATTACTTTGCCCGGTAAGTTCCATTTTGCTGAGTATTGCTTAGAGTAACTGCAAATGGAAGGTTCAAGGTTTGAACCTAAGACAAAAGACTGTGGTTGTAACCCTGGCAACCTGAGTGACTTAGGATCAAACGTTTGAGCTGCACGAACTGACCATACGGCAAACATTGCTTTTAAAGTTGTTATTCGTCCTAGGTTAGTGTGTTCAATTCATTCCTGCTTTCCCACAGCACATCATTCAGCCACTCCTGACTCTCGTCAGAATGCGGAATTGACTTACGGACTGTAGAAGAAAGAAGAAAGTAGGCATTGCAAAGAACTGTGATTTTGAAAGGTCAGGTATCTTCCATTTCCTGCTGGCTATATTAAAGTCACCTTCCTTTCCTCACTAGCCATATTAAAGTGACCTCCCGTTTCCTAGTAGCCATATTAAATTCCTGCTTTTTCAGTGTCACAGGTTTTCAGACAGTGCAGATTCATTTAGCATATCAAGGTCAGCCGATAAGAGGTGTTTAAAAAATCCTTGTCACTGGCAGAGGTATCAAATACTGTAGAACCTCCTGTTTGTTGGAGGTCGTTTTGAAGTGTTTTCTGTGTTTTACTGTCAGCCATAACAAATGCAGTTTGAAACCCATTTGTAATGTATTCAACATCTTAAAGCTTTTTATCTGAGAAAGAAACTGAAGCTGCTGTATATTAACAATTACTTTGGGTCTTTTTTTGGCAGCCATATTGATTTTTAGATGTTTAAAAAAAAAAAAAAAAAAAGGTTTAGGAGATTCTAGGAACTGATTCTGACTGAGAGCCTGCGAGCTAAAGAAACTGAGCTGGCCTTAACTCTCTCCTTCCAGGCATGTTTGGTACACTGAATCACATGACTTGCCTGAAAGAATGTGAGATTCTGAGATTAGTCAAATGGCCTTCTGCACCAATGCTCATTTTTAGTACAACTGAGTATCCGTATAACATTTTTTACATTTTCTATTAAGTTTTACCTAAATCTTTTCCATCACAGTGTGGAGTGGGCAAACATTTTGCTGAATCAGGGAGGATTCCAGATTTTACAACCTTTGCACTATGTTGCCGAAATCAAAAACAAAAAAAACCCTCCCATCTTCTCTAATCCCCCACTGCAACCCTCTCAGTCTAAAGTCCAAAACATTTTTCACTTACAATGCGACCATAGAAATAATTACATTTAATGATACCAAATTACAGGAAGAGTTAAAGGAGATAAAACACTTCAAGGTTAGAATGAGACCCAGAAATTGGCAGTCAGCAAATAAGGTGTATAAATATGCAATAAAAAGGCAAGGTAATGACAAAGTTAGAGGGCACATATGGAGTGGGGGAAAAAACATTCCGGTAGATGGCACAGTATGCAGTGTGGTATATTCAGGGACTTCAAATTGTGCCATAGGTGGAGTTTGACTTGTAAGCACGGGGGGGGGGGGGGGGGGTAAATCATGGACCAGAGGGCGGTAGACATTGTGAATGCGGACTAGGGGGGATTCTAGGGGGGAGCATTCCCCGCTTAGCCCCCACAGTCAGCCCCCAGCCCCCCACCCCCCACCCTGTAATCTCCACCTACGCACTGCGGCGAAGCTTTACAGGGGGAAACACGACGTCGTGGTTCACAGCAGAGCGCAGGAAGTGTAAACGATAGGAAGTCGTACCGCGGAGGACCGATGCCTGATTTAGACCACGTTTACAAGACTGTTTTATGCTGGTCACACGTTATAAAAAGAAACGGCAGAAAGAGGGGGGAGAGAACAACAACAGTTGCAGGTTTTTTTTAAAAGCGAGAACTTCTGAAGAGGAACTTAATACTCATTAGTCTCAGTGAAAGGAAGTGGAGGGAGGGCTTAATTGAAGTATTGAAATCCTAGAAGGGACAGAAAGGCACAAATCTGCAGCAATCGATGCTCTGAGAAAGAACACAGACATGGCCAGAGAAGGGGGGGGGGGGGGGAGTCCATTTAAAATCTGGAGTGTGCCAAGTACTCCAGTGAAATTTGTGTCATACGGCCATTTCTGAGTGTACTATGCAAATCATTTTTGTCACAAACTATTGTACTTATCCAATAAATGGGGAAAAAATATTCATGCAATAGAAAATACTGTTTTTATCAATAATTTTGCCAGTTTAGATCAATTTACATTTTTGTGATCAAAAGTAAGATTGGCCAGAGCACAGACAGCCCAAATCAGATCTGAACAGAGCCCCTGGTGGTAAGCCAAGACTTCTGGACCAGATCGATGCGTAACAGTCCGACCTCAGGACCTCACACTGAGGAATGCCATGGTTACGTGGCACAGGTTCCACACTTATATTGTTAGCAATCATGGAGAATGTTTTTTTTTTGATGATGATTCTGCTATTTTCAGAAGCCTTTGCAGACTGTGCATCCCCGCCCCCTCCAAAAAAAAGCATCAAAGATTATATGTCATTGGATAAATGTGTATTAATGCCTAGTAATAAACCACAATAATTGCTCTTTCTGATGTATAACGATTGTAATGTCTCACTGTTATAATTACCTTTGAAGAATGCATTTTAGATATGTTGGGTTTGTCAAGCCCACTTCAGGTCTTCCCTTATACAAAGAAAAATGTTCTTATGTATACTATAGATATTATTCTTATATATACTGTGTACAGACACACTTGTGCATATGGGTGCTTCATCTGCACAACACTACTCAAAAGTAAATTTCACACTTGAGAATACTTCATGCTGGGTATTGCATGGAATAATTTGCCAAAGTATTTTTTTTTCCACTGGAGTCAGAGATTCTGTGATCCTTAAAGACCAAGCAGCGCCCTCGATCAAAGCAAACATCTGCCACCTGTTTTAATCAGGCCACCACAACGATTTAAATAATTAAGGGGCCTTCGGAGATATGTGACAAATACGCAGCCTTATCGGACGCGATGTGCAAACACTGCCCTGCAGTGTTAGCTGAAACTAAATTAATGAAAACCCAATTTCTCCATCAAACACTAGTTTTGGACTTCCTGACATTTCTCTACCGGCTACCAGCTCAGCACTTTCACGCACCGTGCCCTTTTTATATACTTTGCTATTCTTTCAGTGCACCAACTGGTATCAAACTACTGGGCGGCAGTGTAGTATAATAGCTAAGGAGCTGGTCTTGTAACCTAAAGGTTGCAGGTTCGATTCCCCCTTGTACTTAACCTGCAGTGCTCCAGTATATATCCAGCTGTATAATTGGATACAATGTACTGTAAGTTGCTCCGGATAAGAGCGTCTGCTAAATGCCTGTAATGTAATGAAATGTACTGTAGCAGGTCAAAGGCGTGGCTTATATTAATCTTTCAATCATTTCTACCGCAAAGATGACGGGAGCAGGTGTTACCTCGCTCTTTTTTTCTTCAGGGTGAGAAAAAACGGAAAAGCGAGCTCATCTGTGCCCTCGGCGTCCACTTTTGAGAGCCACTGAAGGTCAGGTCAAAGCAAACTTGCCGGGCTAAGAGGAGGCGGAGGCTAAGATTACAGCACGGTGTGAAAACACCTCCCTCTGAAGAGCCCGTCTGCAAAACGGCGTGAGCGCAGGAGAGAAAGGAGAGACTCCTGGGAAAACCTGCGCTGACCACACACATTTTATTTTTTATTTTATTTTTTTTTTACCAGGGAGCTGAGAGAGACTTCATTATCACTTCTTTTTCATTCCGTTTTTCAGAAAAGGAGAGCAGATAGCCTGCCCTCCTTTCCTATTTCTGGCTTTCTTCAGACAGGTAGAAAGCAGGGAGGGTGACGGATAGAGAAGGGATCACAGAACAGAAGGTGTCGTATTGGGGGACCAAGCCCCTTCCCTGTGGGAGGGGGGGACGCGATAATGACTCAGTTTCTTTCTTGTTAAAATGTGTAGGCACAGACAGACGGAGAAGGGATCACCGCTGTCATGGCTGGGGATCGAACCCTTGGATTAATAAAGGCCAATAAAACCGCGTTCAGTCTAAGCCAGATTCAGACCCCCTTCTCTGTTCACAGAGGGGAAACATGATTCAGACTCAGACCTAATGTGTGGGCATATGCATGTGTGTGTGGGTGCGTGTGTTTGTTTGTGTGTGTGTGTGTGTGTGTTTGTGTTTGTGTGCCTGTGTGTGTATGTATGCGTTTGTGTGTGCGCATGTGTGTGTGTGTGTGTGTGTGGGTGCGTGTGCATGTACAAGAGAAGACGTGGAGGGACTCATTTACGGCTGCCAAACTGGCAGTGTTACCAGTCTCGCCACCACCATCATCATTTGCGTGTCACCAGAGAGCTCCTCACTTCCAAGAGGCTTGAATCTGACGTGAAGCCAGGTTAAGCTCGACTTCTTCAGGTGAATTTACCTTGATGGAAGTGGTAAGGCGTGACAGCAGATGGCGCCCCAGTGATGATGAATGGACAGAGGGGCCTGGCGTCATTGATTTGCAGGAGAACTGGGTATTGTGGCCGAAGGCCAAGAAACTCATTGATCTCCATTCATACTGAACTGAGGGCTGACGTCCAATATCAGCAGCACAGCGTGCCGTCTTCTGAGGCTCCAGAGCTCTGCCAACTCACGTATCTGCATGCTCCTCTCCAAGTGTGTGTGTGTTTGTGTGTGTGTGTGTGCACATGCGTAGGTACGTGTGGGCGCGCGTGTGTGTAAGATTGTGAGGGCATGCACGTTTGCATGTGTGTGCAAGACAGAAAATGCCTGCACGTCTATATTTTTGTGTACATGTGAAACTCTATACAGTACGTGTGTGCGTGCGTGTGCGTGCGTAGGTGTGTGAGCGTGTGTACGTATATATATGTGTGTGTCTGTGTGTGTGTGTGTGTGTGCATGTGTGCGTGTGTAGGTGTGTGAGCGTGTGCGTGTGTAGGTGTGTGAGCGTGTGTGTGTATATATGTGTGTGTCTGTGTGTGTGTGTGTGTGTGTATGTGTGCGTGTGTAGGTGTGTGAGCGTGTGTCTGTGTCTGTGTGTGTGTGTGTGTGTGTGTAGGTGTGTGAGCGTGTGTATGTATATATGTGTGTGTCTGTGTGTGTGTGTGTGTGCATGCGTGCGTGTGTAGGTGTGTGAGCGTGTGTGTGTATATATGTGCGTGTGTGTGTATATATGTGCGTGTCTGTGTGTGTGTGTGTGCATGTGTGCGTGTGTAGGTGTGTGAGCGTGTGTGTGTATATATGTGCGTGCGTGTGAGTGCGCGCGCATGGCTCGTCTACGTGCCCGTGTTAGCTTTGGCGGTATTTATCTCGCTGTACCCACCTGAGTGGCGGTCAGTCCTGCTGCGGCCACGCCCGCCCTGACGGTGCTGCTGTCCACGGTCCCAGTCCTCCGCCGCCTCTCCAGCTCCAGCGGCGACATGCCCCGCGTCGCCACGGCGACCAGCGCCCGCTCCCAGGCCTCGTTCACCAGCGGCACGCGCACCCTCTCCCGCAGGCCGCCGCCGCCCGCGCTGCACCTGAAGCGCAGCGCGGCTTTCTGCCTGCCGGTCCCCACTACGCCCAGAGAGAGGACATTTACACACACCTGAAGCACAGCGCGGCTTTCTGCCCGCCGGTCCCCACTACGCGCAGAGAGAGGACATTTACACACACCTGAAGCGCAGCGCGGATTTCTGCCTGCCAGTCCCCACTACGCGCAGAGAGAGGACATTTACACACACCTGAACTGCTGAGATGCACCAAATTAGGACTGGGCTCTGAAATCAGCGGAGATGGCAGGGGGAGGTCTGCAGTTCCATCAACTAAGTACACCATGTCCCCCACCTGTACATACATATACACACACAAAACACCTGTACACCATGTCCCCCACCTGTACATACATATACACACACACACAAAAACCAGGTATAAAATAAACCTTGAGGTTTTGATTCTCAGACATATTTACATCTGGTAATTCACTGAAGCAGTTCTGGTTTTCTTCTCTAACCATTATGCTGTATTTCATACATTCGTACATACACCAGATTCCACACACAGACACACGCACACGCACATGCACACACACACACACACACACACACACACACACACACACCTGTTCGTTGAGCAGAAGAATGAAGCAGTATCTCTTGCCCTGGTGAAATGGAAGGTACTGTATTTCCAGGAAGTCGAAACCCCCCGTCTTCAAACACACATTCTTCAGGGGGCTGAAAAACTCACTGATGGCCCCTGCGGCTCCTATGATTGACAAATCCCTGTGAGCTATGTAGTTGTTCTGTGTGTGTGTGTGTGTGTGTGTGTGTGTGTGTCTGCGTGCTTGTGAGAATGTGTGTGTGTGTGTGTGTGAGTGCGTGTGTGCATGAGTGCATGTGTGTGAGTGTGTGTGTGTATACACTCATCCGGGTCAGAGTGCAGGCCCTGCTTGCTCTCACCATCACCAGCGTTTGTCTCCATCCTCTCATTCAGCTGACTGGAACAGAGAGGAGCACACATGAGAGACAAAGAGCAGCAGCCCAGAGAGGACCAGCCTCACAGGGACCCACCCAACCACCCACCCACCTGCCCCAGAGAGGACCAGCCTCACAGGGACCCACCCAACCACCCACCCCACAGAGCACCAGCCTCACAGGGACCCACCCAACCACCCACCCCACAGAGCACTAGCCTCATGGGGGCCCACGCAGCATGTGTGATTCTGAAGAGCGATTGAAGAGTGGAGCATGAATGAATGAGATACAATTTGAACTATGAATCAATTATATAAGGATTCCATCTGTGGGCAGTTTTTATGTTAATTTCTGTCAATCGTAATAATAATACATTTGGAACAGTCCACGATTTTTTTTCTCCTAAAACAAGGAGAAAGCACTGCAATGCTTCCATATGATCAGCACGCACTCACACACACACACACACACACACACACACACACATACACACGCACACACAAAGACACAATCACACACACACACACACACACTCCTGCTCCCTCACAGAGACCTTCCCCCCATCAGAGATAAGCCTTTTGGACAATGTGTCAGGCGGCTGCAGTGCCACACAGTGCCTGCCTCCTGTGAAAGGGACCTTTTCTTGTCCTGCACTTGCATAAACTGTTTGTGCTGTAAAACACCTCGTTAGATAAGGCTTTCCACAATATCAAAACATGAGTTATCTGTAAGGTGACCTCACAGAGACTGCTTGAATAATATGCACAGACATCAGATATGTACACAATTCAAAGAAAAATGGCACAAAGCATATTTCATTGTTCATAAATTAGACTTTGTGATCAAGGTGTGCAAGAAATTTTGCCTTGCAAAGCACAAATGGCACCATGACATTTGAGTGCCATCTGTCTCAGGAGGGAAATTATTGATGAAAGAACATTTCTTGTGTTTCATATTTAAATGAAAGGCACATCAAACAATTCTTGCTGCATTGTGCAAATATCACTAAAAATCTGATGCATGCACCTGCTCCACTAACATAACCAAAGGAAAATGACAAAAAATTATACATAATAATCCTTTCTTCAGTTGATGAACATCAAATAATAATATGAAAACCTTGTTGAAATTCAGCATTGAGATTCATTAAACCTAAAATGCAATTATGAAAACCACCTTTTTTTGAAGATGTGTCCTTTATCTTAAAAGTAACAAAACAGCTCATATTAAATGAGTAAAAAGGCCATTTCTTTTCATTTTTCATTTTTCTGTAGTGTACCAAAAGAAAATCTCCAGAGAATGACCATACTTTGCTTTGTGAAGATGAGAAAGACTTCTTTAGGAGAACCCAGTGTAGAGAACAGTGTTTGGCCAATTGAAAATCCTTATCGGGTTAACATCTTTGTGTGGGACCAGCCCCCACACACCCACTCACACATACACGCAAACATGGACACACACACTCAACCACTCAGAAACATGCACACACATGCACACACGTGCACACACGCGCACACACACGCGTACACATGCGCACACACACGCGTACACATGCGCACACACACTGTGCTACACACTACTACACACAAACACAAGTGTTTGTGCCTCATTACAGAATGGACTCTGGTACTGATTCTGGTTCTCTTCGGGTGTTGGTTTTGGTCGTACTTGTCTCTGCAGTGTCGGTCCAGACTGCCCACTGACGTTATTCGCTGGATCAGGTCCTTAGGACCGCCTTCTTTGTCACATGCCTGGGTCAGGTTCTCTTTGGACTCCAGCATAAACACTCTGGAAAAAAAAACCCACAGGGAGTGATATGCCCATCACCTTTTTAATTTATACACGCTCCCTTAGCCAAAACTCACTTAACTCAACGATTCAATCAATCACCCAGCCAGCACCTCACACTAACTGACTGCAGTAACTCAGGGGTGGGCAATTCCAGTCCTGGAGGGCTGGTGTCACAGTGAAATGGTTCATATAGGGACACAAGAACAGTCTTCAGCTGCCATTCAGTACTAGTGTGTTCTCTCAGTGTGTAGGTGTGCTGCAGCAGACAGTAACAGTGTGCTCTCAGTGTGTAGGTGTGCTGCAGCAGACAGTAACAGTGTGTTCTCAGTGTGTAGGCGTGCTGCAGCAGACAGTAACAGTGTGTTCTCTCAGTGTGTAGGCGTGCTGCAGCAGACAGTAACAGTGTGTTCTCTCAGTGTGTAGGTGTGCTGCAGCAGACAGTAACAGTGTGTTCTCAGTGTGTAGGCGTGCTGCAGCAGACAGTAACAGTGTGTTCTCAGTGTGTAGGTGTGCTGCAGCAGACAGTAACAGTGTGTTCTCAGTGTGTAGGCGTGCTGCAGCAGGCAGTAACAGTGTGTTCTCAGTGTGTAGGTGTGCTGCAGCAGAGAGTAACAGTGTGTTCTCAGTGTGTAGGCGTGCTGCAGCAGACAGTAACAGTGTGTTCTCAGTGTGTAGGAGTGCTGCAGCAGACAGTAACAGTGTGTTCTCAGTGTGTAGGCGTGCTGCAGCAGACAGTAACAGTGTGTTCTCAGTGTGTAGTTGTGCTGCAGCAGACAGTAACAGTGTGTTCTCAGTGTGTAGGCGTGCTGCAGCAGACAGTAACAGTGTGTTCTCAGTGTGTAGGCGTGCTGCAGCAGACAGTAACAGTGTGTTCTCAGTGTGTAGGCGTGCTGCAGCAGACAGTAACAGTGTGTTCTCAGTGTGTAGGCGTGCTGCAGCAGACAGTAACAGTGTGTTCTCAGTGTGTAGGCGTGCTGCAGCAGACAGTAACAGTGTGTTCTCAGTGTGTAGGCGTGCTGCAGCAGACAGTAACAGTGTGCTCTCAGTGTGTAGGCGTGCTGCAGCAGACAGTAACAGTGTGTTCTCAGTGTGTAGGCGTGCTGCAGCAGACAGTAACAGTGTGTTCTCAGTGTGTAGGCGTGCTGCAGCAGACAGTAACAGTGTGCTCTCAGTGTGTAGGCGTGCTGCAGCAGACAGTAACAGTGTGTTCTCAGTGTGTAGACGTGCTGCAGCAGACAGTAACAGTGTGTTCTCAGTGTGTAGGCGTGCTGCAGCAGACAGTAACAGTGTGTTCTCAGTGTGTAGGCGTGCTGCAGCAGACAGTAACAGTGTGTTCTCAGTGTGTAGGCGTGCTGCAGCAGACAGTAACAGTGTGTTCTCAGTGTGTAGGCGTGCTGCAGCAGACAGTAACAGTGTGTTCTCAGTGTGTAGGTGTGCTGCAGCAGACAGTAACAGTGTGTTCTCAGTGTGTAGGCGTGCTGCAGCAGACAGTAACAGTGTGTTCTCAGTGTGTAGGCGTGCTGCAGCAGACAGTAACAGTGTGTTCTCAGTGTGTAGGCGTGCTGCAGCAGACAGTAACAGTGTGTTCTCAGTGTGTAGGTGTGCTGCAGCAGACAGTAACAGTGTGTTCTCAGTGTGTAGGCGTGCTGCAGCAGACAGTAACAGTGTGTTCTCAGTGTGTAGGCGTGCTGCAGCAGACAGTAACAGTGTGCTCTCTCAGTCGTCACACAGAGTGCCAGAGGAGATGAAGCTCAGGACTCACCTGAATCTGGCATCTTCACTGAAGGGATTCACCACTTTCAGCTTGGTCTCTGCCAGCTGGTAACACGGTGATCTGCATTTCCCAAAACCCTGGAGGCAGAGAAACAGAGAGAGGTACAGAGAGAGGAGAGAAAGGGAGAATTAGAGAGAGAGGAGGCAAAAGAGAGAGGTACAGAGAGAGGAGGAGAAAGGGAGAGGTACAGAGAGAGGAGGAGAAAGGGAGAGGTACAGAGAGAGGAGGAGAAAGGGAGAATTAGAGAGAGAGGAGGCAAAAGAGAGAGGTACAGAGAGAGGAGGAGAAAGGGAGAGGTACAGAGAGAGGAGGAGAAAGAGAGAGGTATAGAGAGAGGAGGAGAAAGGGAGAGGTAGAGAGAGAGGAGGAGAAAGGGAGAGGTACAGAGAGAGGAGGAGGAAGAGAGAGGTACAGAGAGAGGAGGAGAAAGGGAGAGGTACAGAGAGAGGAGGAGGAAGAGAGAATTACAGAGAGAGGAGGAGAAAGAGAGAAGTGCAGAGAGAGGGGGGAAAAGAGAGGGGTACAGAGAGAGGAGGAGAAAGAGAGAGATAGAATGACACTCACTATCATCAGAACTGCAGTCAGAGACAGATGACAGGGGTCTAGCTTCCAGTGTGGGGTGAGGGGGCAGAAGGCAGGGGTCTGGTTTACAGTGGGGGGCAAAAGGCAGGAGTCTGGGTTTACAGTGGGGGGGTGTTAGAGGAGAGGGGTCTGGCTTACAGTGGGGGGGGGGGGGTTAGAGGGGAGGGGTCTGGCTTACAGTAGGGGGGGGGGGGTTAGAGGGGAGGGGTCTGGCTTACAGTGGGGGGGGGGTTAGAGGGGAGGGGTCTGGCTTACAGTGGGGGGGGTGTTAGAGGGGAGGGGTCTGGCTTACAGTGGGGGGGGGGGGGTTAGAGGGGAGGGGTCTGGCTTACAGTGGGTGGGGGGTGTTAGAGGAGAGGGGTCTGGCTTACAGTGGGGGGGGGTTAGAGGGGAGGGGTCTGGTTTACAGTGGGGGGGGGGTTAGAGGGGAGGGGTCTGGTTTACAGTGGGGGGGTGGGGTTAGAGGGGAGGGGTCTGGCTTACAGTGGGGGGGGGGTGTTAGAGGAGAGGGGTCTGGCTTACAGTGGGGGGGGGGGGGTTAGAGGGGAGGGGTCTGGCTTACAGTGGGGGGGGGGGGGGGTTAGAGGGGAGGGGTCTGGGCTTACAGTGGGGGTGATGCGGACGACTTCAGAGCGTAAGGAGAAAGCCAGCGTGGCCCCCAGGGGCCCGGACGACGCCCGGGACGTAAACAAAAGCACCGCTTCCATCGGCCGCAAGAAGTGGCAAAAAAAGTGCACATGCACCTCCACATTCCCCCTGAGAGAGAGAGAGAGAGAGAGAGGGAGAGAGAGAAATCAGTGTGTGTGTGGGAAAGAGAAACGTCAATGTGTGTGTGTGTGGGCGTGTAAGTATGTGTACATGTGTAAGAATGTGTGTGCGTGTGTGTGCGCGTGCACATCTGTAAGAGACAGACACATACGGAATCCGTGTGTGAGGCAACTTCGGGGGGATGCTTTCTTTGGGGGGATCCGTACTCTGGGGGGAGGCTTAAATTGGGGGGATTCTTACTTTGGGGTGGTGCTTACTTTGGGGGTATGCTGACGATGGCGGGATCTTTACTTTGGGGGGGTGCTTACTTTGGGGGGATGCTGACGTTGGGGGGATCTTTACTTTGGGGGGGGTGCTTACTTTGGGGGGATGCTGACAGTGGCGGGATCTTTACTTTGGGGGGTGCTTACTTTGGGGGGATGCTGACGGTGGGGCCGTGCGGCAGGGAGAAGTGGGGCGACTCCTGGCCCAGGATGGAGGCGTGGTACAGCAGCGTTCTGGTGGAGGGGTTCTTCAGCCGCAACTGGAACACATAGCACACGCCCCATAATCAGAGCGGAGGGCTGAGATTAACCCGGGAGAACGTGGATGTGTGAGTGCGTGCGTGAGTGTGTGTGTTTGTGTGTGTGTGTGTTTGTGTAAGCGCGCGTGTGCGTGTGTCAGAGAGAAAGAGAGAGATTTAGATGCTATTGTTGTTTTATGTAAACAATTGCTTTGGCAAATCTACTGAATTTGAATTTTTATTTGAATTTTCATTTGAGAGAAATAGATCGGATGAGAGCATGCATGGGTTACTCTGCAAATCTGTTTGGGCTGCCCGACAGCACCAGTAATGTAGGGAGCGACAGAGTGAGTCTTACCTGTTTTGTGAAGGTGCAGTGCAGACTGCCTGACAGTGTGATTGTCCTTTTAGGCAGGTACTGAGGCAGGCGCTCATACAGATGCAAACATAACATCAGAAGCTGAATGGGGTTCGGGTCAGAGAGGTCTGTAGCCTGCAGGACATACATTGTCCTCATAAGTCTCACACACATACATTGTCCTCATAAGTCTAGCACCACACATTGTCCTCATATGTCTAGCACATACACACAGTACACTCACAGGCCTATAAGACCAATACAGTACGCTCACAGGTCTGACACACGCTGTGACTGCACCTGTATGTCAATGTCCAGGCGGAGCAGCTGCAGGCTTTGGCTCAGGATGATGTTGTTGTGGAGGTTCTGCTCCAGGCTGCTGGGGCTGGTGTACATCCTCTGGAAGTGAGTGGGAATCTGAGGAGAGACACACACACATATACCCACGTGTCACCGCGTAGACACGCGCGCCACATACACACACACACACACACGTGTCACCGTGTACCCACACACACACACACACACTCCACCGCGTGGACACCCGCGCCACACACACACACACACACACACTTGCACCCACAGCTACACACTCGCACGCAGAGTTACGGAAGGGAAGGAGGCAGCACCAGGAAAGGGCAGTGCGCTGCCAGCACAGCCGCCAGGACCAGTCCGTCCACCAGGTCCAGGTCAAAGTTCACGATCCACCGGGCCGGCGGGACGTCATCTGCGGAGAGAACGTGGGAAAATGCGCTTATTCACAGGGTGGGTGGACATCATTCAGCACAGACCGTGTTTGAAGGCCTTCACATGTAAACCACTCAGGAACCCTTCCAATAAGGCTCAGCCCTATACTCCCTAACTACATATCGCACAGTTTTGATCATTTCCTCTTTGCTTATCGGTAAGACCACAGCCTATATGCACAGTGTACACTAAGCAGATCACCTTGCTACATTTACTCTATCTGCTTCACACGGTTTTATTAAATGGAGCTACAAAACACAGCAATTAATTGAGAGATCCTTGTCATTTTCAGCTAGCAAGGCAATTAACTCAGAGAGAGAGAGAGAGAGAGAGAGAGAGAAAGAGAGAGAGAGAGAGAGAGAGAGAGAGAGAGAGAGAGAGAGAGAGAGATAGAGAGAGAGAGAGAGAGAGAGAGAGAGAGAGAGAGAGAGAGAGAGAGAGAGAGAGAGAAAGAGAAAGAGAGAGATCTAGCCTAACTCCAATGGGTTAAAATGAGCAAAATAAAGGGTCTTATTAGGAGGGAGTGAGTCAAATATAAAGTATAAAAATCATAAATGAGCTATACATAAGTTAACATAAATATTGGTTTTGGAAACTATCTTCATAACTTTTGGTCAAACCCATTCTCTAATCATAAAAAGTTATTCTGACAGACAGCAGGTAGCCAGGAAGAGAGAGAGAGAAAGAGACAGATATAATTATAATTATCTATTTATTTATTTTATTATTTATTTATTTTCTTTAAATACTTATGCCAATCGAACATTAATATTGTTATTGTTCTATTTTTTTTTAATAGAATATTAATTATTAGTATTCCACTGTAAATATGTATTTTGAATTGATTTATGATGCTTTGGCAATATGTACCTATGTATTTCCTGCCAATAAAGCAATTTGAATTTGAATTTGAAAGAGACAGAGAGAGAGAGAGATACACCAGGCAAAACAACGGTGGAGCAAATATTATCTTGCCTCGGGCTAATTTCACCAAGAAGTGTTTGACAAATGTACTTTATTGTAAAAGAAAATCAATTGTTATTATTGCAGTGGCTACTAAGAATCGGAGTGTCTGATAATGGTTGACTGCCAGATACGCAAAGTAATTAAATGATACATTTTTCTCTACTGAAACTGTTTTACTTATTATTCTCATTCACAAGCTGGACCAAGAATGTTCTCAGGACGGCCAGCAAGGTCAGAACAAAGCAAAAACAGAAAGTGGGTCACCCTGAGTCCAATCAGCCGAAAACCAGAACAGTTCCCCTGACCCCTGCCAACTGAAATTGATGTCTGTACTACAGTACATTAGAAAAACCAGGTTCTTATCATTCAGCCTGACAAATGCTCAAATTTCTAATTTCAAGCTCTGCAGTGGCACTTAACTGAGGCTGGATTTTTTTTTCTTCTTCTAATGAATTCAGCAGAAGGCCTACTTTTCAATCTTATCCAGATGCTTCCAAGAACTTATTTGCATTCTAGGCATCATTTTTAGCTGCAAAACTAGAACCTCTGAGGGATGGAAACGTGCCTAACCCCCAAGCCCATACACAAGTGTGCAAGTATGCATCTGCAATTCTTTAAAAAATACAGCGAAAGCGGAAGCACAAAGTTAAAGGAAAACCCCAAACCTGTTAGATGAAAATTCAGATTTATTTGTGAGAAAGCTGACACATTCTTTTTCCACCACCAACCAGTGAGAGAAAGATTAGGAACTACTGCATGAGAGAATAGAGTTCTATACTATTAAGAACTCTACCAGCATTCTATTCTGTAAGCAGTAGTGTTCCATCGGATGGAGACCCCAACACTCGTCCTCTGGTCTCAGTTGGAGAAGAGCCTTCCGTATCCCACTGAAAGCCACCCCTTCAGCCATCTTACAGTCCAAGTACTGAACTGAAGGAATTAGGCTTTTATATCTACATTTCTAAATCAATACACATATTACAAGTCTTCGGTTGTTTCCATCCTGCTTTCGTATTGTACTTTTGTACATTCGTTTCCTTGACCAATTTTAGAGCTTTCCTTGACCCATTTTAGCCCTCACAGCAAAACCTTCACATTTAAATGACTACAAACTGGCTCACACAGACAAACCTTAATTTCTACAGGACTACAAGCTGGTCCTCATAGCTAATCCTTAACTTTTACAGGACTACAAACTCATAGCCACACCTTCACCTTTATTGGCTATGGCCCTCATAGCCAAACCTTCACCTTTACAGGACTACAAGCTGATGCAAGCCTTACCTTTACAGACGCTGGGGTTCCACACCACGCTTCTCATCTTGTGGTAGTGAAGGTTGAGCCAGGTGAGGAGCCTTCTCTCCCAGGTGGAGTAGATGTTGCTGGCTAGGGGGTCAGGGTTGATCCTGGGGATGTGCCCAATACTCTCCCAATCCGGGAGATTTTCCAAGTTCACCTCTGTAACCCGGGGGAGCACCAAGACCTGAGAGCACACATGCGGACATACACACAGACACACAGACACACAGACACACACACACACGGACTTAACTGCTGACATTGCTATTGAAGACAAGCTAAAGCAGCCTTATGCGATTGATTGGTGATAGGGCCTGATGGTGGTAGTGTGGTAAACAGTGAGGTGTCGCGTGTCATACTAAGTGGAGCTGACTCAGCTCTGAAAAAGCTTTCTTTACCTTGTAGGTTTGCAGCAGAACATCAGTCCAGGCACGTTTGCTCAGAGACTCAAAGGCCATGTCATCCAGACTGACCGGACCCACTGCCCCATTCTTTTGCTGATCCTGAAACAGATAGAAACGAAAATGTGCAACTGTGTGTGTGTGGGTCTGTGTGTGCGCATGTGTATGTGTGTATGTGTGTGTGTGTGCGTGTGCGTGCGTGTGTGTGTGTGTGTGTGGGTGGGTCTGTGTGTGTGTGTACGTGTCTGTATCTGTGCATGTCTGTATCTGCGTGTCTGACTGTGCGTCTGTGTGTCTGTCCGTGTGTGTGTGTATGCGTATGTGTGTGTATGAGTGTGTGTGTGCGTGCGTGCGTGTGCGTGTATGTGTGTGTGTGTGTGTGTGTATGTGTGTGTGCGCGTGGGTGTGTGTATGTGTGTGTGTGCGTGTATCTGTGTACAGGAGTACAGCTCTTACCGGTAGGGACTGCCAGTGGTTGAATTCCTGCTGATCCAGGAGGTACTCAGGTCTAATATGGGACAGGCAGGCCCCCTGAGCGCTGGAACACAAAACGCAACCACTGTGTTTTGTTCATCTGTTCCCTTTCCTGCTTTGCTTGGCCCTTTTTCAGTTAAAGCTTGATATTGGGGGTTTATTTAAAGCGCTTAACACTGGTGGTTGGCAGTATAATCAGTGCTTGGGTTTTATTTTATTTTTTTTGCACTTTTTTATTTAGCAGTGGACCGAAAGACTCACGTTCCCTTTTCTCCCCTTTCGCTTCCAGTCTCTCTCTGTCCCATCCTCATTGTCAGTGATGTCAGAGGAGCTAACCTGATAACTCTGTTTAGACAGCACAGATCGGTTCTGGTCTGACAGAGAGACAGGTCAGTTCTACTGGCTCCGCCCTGTCTTTGTATGTTTTTAGGGTTTTATTGCGTCTTCTTAATAAACTGACATATTTTTTTGGCAAAAGGACGTTATGGTGTTTTTAAACAAGTTTGCCCACGGTGCTGGCTGCGGGTTATTGAGACTCTGCAGTCTTTTTTTTTTTTAAATATGTTTTTGGGCTTTTCGGCTTTATTGGACAGAACAGTGTAGAGAGACAGGAAGAACGGGGGAAGAGACAGGGAGAGACGTGCGACAAAGGTCGCGTGGTCGGACTCGAACCGCCGACGCCGTGGCTCGTAATGAGCACGCGTACAGCGCTCTACAGGCTGCGCCACGAGGCACCCCGTGACTCAGCAGTCTTGAGCTGTGACATCACTGCGCGACACACGTCTGATGCGGCGACATAGCTCAGGAGGTATAAGCAGTTGTCTGGCAGTTTGGAGGGTTGCCGGTTCGATCCCCCGCCCTGGGCGTGTCGACGTGTCCCTGAGCGAGACACCTAACCCCTAATTGCATGTGTGTGAATGGGTGAATGAGAGGCATCAATCGTAAAGCGCTTTGGATAAAAGCGCTATATGGATGCAGTCCATTTACCAGTCCATTTAGTCACGGGGCTGGCGTTTAAGGACAGGAGCATGGCCTGCAGGTGTATTACCTGAGGAAGGACAGGAGCGTGGCCTGCAGGACAGGTGTGCTACCTGAGGAAGGACAGGAGCATGGCCTACAGGACAGGTGTATTACCTGAGGAAGGACAGAAGCGTGGCCTGCAGGACAGGTGTGTTACCTGAGGAAGGACAGAAGCGTGGCCTGCAGGACAGGTGTGTTACCTGAGGAAGGACAGGAGCGTGGCCTGCAGGACAGGTGTGCTACCTGAGGAAGGACAGGAGCGTGGCCTGCAGGACAGGTGTATTACCTGAGGAAGGACGGGAGCGTGGCCTACAGGACAGGTGTATTACCTGAGGAAGGACGGGAGCGTGGCCTGCAGGACAGGTGTGTTACCTGAGGAAGGACAGAAGCGTGGCCTACAGGACAGGTGTGTTACCTGAGGAAGGACAGGAGCGTGGCCTGCAGGACAGGTGTGTTACCTGAGGAAGGACAGAAGCGTGGCCTGCAGGACAGGTGTGTTACCTGAGGGAGGACAGGAGCATGGCCTGCAGGACAGGTGTGTTACCTGAGGAAGGACAGAAGCGTGGCCTACAGGACAGGTGTGCTACCTGAGGAAGGACAGGAGCGTGGCCTGCAGGACAGGTGTGTTACCTGAGGGAGGACAGGAGCATGGCCTGCAGGACAGGTGTGTTACCTGAGGAAGGACAGGAGCGTGGCCTGCAGGACAGGTGTGTTACCTGAGGAAGAACAGGAGCGTGGCCTGCAGGACAGGTGTGTTACCTGAGGAAGGACAGGAGCGTGGCCTACAGGACAGGTGTGTTACCTGAGGAAGGACAGGAGCGTGGCCTGCAGGACAGGTGTGTTACCTGAGGAAGAACAGGAGCGTGGCCTGCAGGACAGGTGTGTTACCTGAGGAAGGACAGAAGCGTGGCCTGCAGGACAGGTGTGTTACCTGAGGAAGGACAGAAGCGTGGCGTGCTGGCGGTGGAGCTGCTCGGCGCGTTTCGGCAGACTGCGGGGCAGCGATTGGCTGCTGCTGAGTCCGGGGAGCACCTGGCCGCTCAGGTGGAGGAGCATGTCGTAGACGGTCTTCGTGTCCTTCCCATGGTGCACCTGGTAGGCCTTCTTCTGACCCGGGTCAGGGGCCAGCATCTTACACACGGCCCTGAGCGAGAGAAAGAGGGGGAAGGAGGGAGGGAGGGAGAGAAAGGTAGGCAGAAAGAAAGAGAGAGAAAGAAAAAGAGAGTAAGAGGGAGAAAGAGCACAAATAGAGAGTGTGAGTGTGAGAGAGAGAGTGAGAGAGAGGAAGAGCACAAAAGAGAGAGTGTGAGAGAGAGAGAGAGAGAGAGAGAGAGAGAGAGAGAGACATCCATAAGTGCGCACTCGATTACCACTGCAGATATCAGTTACAGGAGACCTTTAGCGCTGGACAGGGGGGTTATGTACAAGCGAAGGCGGATAATGGAAAAATGTGCAGTACCGCATAAACACTGCTGACTACAGACAGGAAACCGACCACAGGCATGAACAGCAGCACTTTCAGGCAAACACATTCAGAGGCCTGCACACGCTGGGTCATCACTTCTGCGGCTGATGTTTGCTTAGAGCCATTTATAAGATGAAAGGCCTTAATTAAAATAGAGACCCTTTTTCTCCTGATAATCTCGGGCCTTTTTCACATCCTGTGTAAAACGCGCTGAAATTAGGCAGCGCCCCTGGTGGGCGATGGGGAAGCAGGTGATGACTGAGTGATGATGAGTGGATGAATGGATGAGCGAATGAATGAATGAGCGGATGCTTGGACGACAGCGTGAACCCCGTGCGTGTGGGCCGGTGCGCTCACCTCCTCAGGCCCTGGGGCAGGGTGATGGGGTGTGGCCCCCGGGGCCAGCCGAATTGGCTGAACCAGTTCTGCGCAGCCTGCAGGACGGCCTGGCAGAAGCAGCTCTCCGCGGAGTCCTCGGGGAGGAAGCAGGGGAGCCCCAGAGCCCCCATCCTCTCCGGGACGTCCGGCTGCTCTTTCCTCTGCGGCCCACACTCGCTACCGCTCTCCACCTCCGAGTCTGGGAACACCCCACCCCCCTGTGAGTCCCGCAGGACTTCCCAAAACACTCACCCACAGCGCTTAACACTCTCAGGTCCAGCTGTCCCACAGGATCTCCCAAATCTCTGTCAGCCCCCCTCTGTGAGCCCCGCAAGCTAAGTCAGTCCCCGCGGTCCTCCCGCTCACGTCGCTATGGACACACAACCTCCCAGGTATCCGTAAAGAAGGAATTCGCTCGGGAAACCCGATTACGCAATCAATACGATTGGGTGCCTCGCCCCAAACTTCAGCTTGGGGAAGCACAAGGAAACCCTGTAAGCGATGCAGCTTCCCAAAGAACCTTTCAGGATTTGGCATGAGAGTGATGCATCTTTGCGTTTCGATTCCACTTTATTATCTGCCTGCAACCCGGGCCGCTTCCTGAATCCTCCAGCTACTAGCGAGCGCGCGCCGCCATCTAAAATTTATTTCGGGGGGGGGGGGCGGAGGGGGGGGGCAGAGGACAACTGAGGTGATGAATACTCTTGTAGGGAGCTTTGATTTTCTAATCTATTAAAAGATTAAACATGACGGCGCCGTGACAGACAGCCGAGCCGGGAGAGCCGGAACGAAATAACAGCGAGGAGGAGCTCGCAGTCAGAGGCCAATCGGGTCCGGCGAAATTTCCACCCGCTACACAAAGCCGTAAACATCACGAATTACACACCGCATAAAACATACTTGCATTGCGCCGCTTAATATATATCTGAAATGTGAGCAGGATTTTATGGCTCACACATTCAGTTCAAACTGCCCTCCCTGATAGAGTGTAGAGGAGAGCGACTGCACTTGTCAGTGCCGGGAGACATTTTGTTTTGCGTCGCCGGAACGAATTTGATCTTGAGCTTGTCGCTCGTAAATACGGGGAGCCCGCTGAAGGCTCTCGCGCTAGAACGTTCTCTGAGGGGAACACACGTATTGGGAAAACGGGAAACGGGAAACGGGAAGCGTGAGTCTCACTGGATGGCGTCTCCCCCCTGATGGAGCTCAGCATGGCGAAGGTGGAGCTGGAGGTGGTGCTGCGGGACAGGGAGTCACGGGAGGGGCACGGTCGAAGCATGGCCTCCCCTATCAGCTGGGACTGTCCCGATTCCCCACTCAGATGTCCTAAAAGAGAAATGAAGCACCCCTGACCTGAGAAACACGAGAACTAACTTACACAGTAATATAGGCACACATCACTGTGCTCTGCATGGGATTTTACAGAAAAAAAACACATGCACGCATACAATGACACGCGCACGCACACACACACACACACACACACTCATGTAAGCACGCACACACACTCGTGAGCACGCACGCACGCACGCATACACGCACGTGAGAACGCAGACACACACACACACAGGTGAGGTTACAGGCAGCATGATGTGGTTTACCACTCTTGAGAATGATCTGCTGGTCGGAGCGATGCACTGCAAGATAAGGCCAGACGGTCAGCAGGCAGTTATCCGCCGTCGCACACACCTCTACCTGAAACCTGAACACGGAGAGAAGACTGTAGACACAGTGCCTCGCCTGTACAATAGGTAAGCACACGAAGCTGTGATTGGGTGACCTGTACTGTAGGTAATCACATGAAGCTGCGATTGGGTGACCTGTACTGTAGGTAAGCATGTGAAGCTGTGATTGGCTGCCCTGTTACTGTAGCTGAGCACATGAAGCTGTGATTGGGTGACCTGTACTATAGATAAGCACATGAAGCAGTGATTGGCTGCCCTGTACTATAGATAAGCACATTAAGCAGTGATTGGCTGCCCTGTACTGTAGATAAGCACAGGAAGCTGTGATTGGCCGATAAACGCATACCTGTTGCCGTCCCGGTCGGAGAAGGTGATGAGAGAGGCGATGGAGAGGGGCTGCTGGGAGCGGAAGGTGACGGAGCAGGTGAGGGGCTCACTGCTCCCTGCAGCCTGCGCTGGGACGGCCCCGCCCTGGGGGAGGACCACCGAAAAGGGCTGCACCCGCCCGCCGTCCTCCAGCTCCACCTCCTCCAGCTCCACCCGGAGCCAGGACCCCCTGGAGAAGGGGGGGGGGGGGCGGTCACATGACAAAAGTGGCCACCATTAGTTAAGGAATGATGGGAGACTGGTATGAGCGAGAAAGGGATGAGGGAGAGGAGAGGAGAGCAGAACGAGGGAGAGAGGAGGGGGAATGTGTGTGGGTAGGGGCGGAGGAGGTTCAAAAAGACTGTGATGGACCTGGCGAGCCAGAAAGGCCGAGCTGTGGTACATACAGCACCCCCGCCCACAGGAAATCCATTCCCATCGAGAATGACAACTTCCCCCGAGTGCGCTCGCAGTCAAGGAGGCCACGCTCAAGCACACATCTCAGAACTGCGGCGATCTCCGAGAGGTGTTTTCAGAAGCCCTTTTCATCCAGCGAAATATAAAATGACTATATTTCTATTCAGTGGGTGGGAGTGCAGCATAATGGAAACTGGGCTTGCAGCTGCGAGCGCGCAGGTTGAAGTCCCATCTGGCGCGTGGCCATCGTGCCCCTGAGTAAGACACTTAACCCTCAGTCTCTCTTCAGAAAAACACCCAGCTGTACGAATGCGCCGGGTTTAAAAGAATGCAAGCAGGCTCACTGCGGGCAAGTCACTCTGGATGAGTGTGTCTGCAGGTCAGGAAAAAATATTAAAAATATGAAGCATACGAGTCGAAATTCTCAGTCCACCCTTTTTTCATGCCCATACAATTACATTTCAGTTACATTTTATTTCAAACCAGAGACCAGATTAAAGATGAAGCTAATTTATTTTATTATTATTGTACAAACCTGGTTGACAGGGGGTAAATTGAACAAACAGGATATAAAATGCAATATTCACATATGTGCAATACTTACTGCTTACTTTGCTATTTATTTAGATTGTTTACATTTCGCTGCAACACTGTGTACAGGGAAACTTCCAGAACTGTAGACAAGAAAGGCAATCTTTGTGAGAAAAAGGATGAGGAGCTTGAAGCTTCTCTGCTTGTTATTCCCTCGTATCTCGCCCTCCCGCTCTCTCTCTCTCTCTCTCTCTCTCTCTCTCTCAAGCAAATGAATCAGACTCTGTGGCTCCCATGGGACGGCCTTCAGACAGTAAAAAATTCACAGCAGAAATACATTTTTTAGAATAATTATTTTCCGGCTTCTGTGTTCACACTCACAATGAGTTTTAATTCAAGGAATGAGAGAATAACTTCTGAACGCCTTCAGTGTGAAATTGAAAAGAACATTTAAAACCACAGAAGGGATGATTAAAAAAGCCATTACTAATAGTAATAATTAAAGCAGCATCCACACAACACAAATATCCGTGGGTTGTACAGCACCATGACCATTATTCTCAGACTGAAACTGCCTGTATGAAATATCTACACTGCCATGTCCATAATCATTTCAGCATTGGAAATTTACTGCTCAATACACCGGTCAGGAATACTCATCAATACTATACACATGCATATTAACTTTCACCATGAATCTATATATATCCAACAGAAATACGATATTCATATATTCTCCACATTTCAGTACTCATACGGTATGCATGCATACTGTATAAATATATTTATAAATATATTATATATATATATATATATATATATATATATATGAATATATAGCTAACAATCTGTGTGGAGGATGAAGATAATGATCATATGATCATTAACCCCATGATAAAACACAACAGAAGATGACTCAGTGGTTTTGTCCTGGATACAGGACTGTGTGCAGAACACTGAAAGCAGGGCAGGCCTGGGTCAAATACGTATTTGTTTTGGATTCAAACACTTTTCTACGCCTTACTGATCTTGTCTGGTGTATTGGAACCAATTAAATACTCTCAAAAAGTGCAAACCCCCGCCTTCTGGTCATATTGGCGGGCTCAATTACGCCAGGCAAGATCAATAGAGCACAGAAAAGTATTTGAATCCAAAACAAATACGTATTTTACCCAGGTCTGAAGCAGGGGATTCATGTCTGACACCCACCCCTCTGGGAAAGAAAATTACTTGCTACCAAAACTTTTTCTCAGAACAATTGTGTTAGAATAAAAGAATATAGTTTTTTCTATCTCTGAGCATGCAACACAGCTCATTACCTTTGTTAATTTATACAGTTTTTTTTTGCTCATTGGTATCAAGGGTGCAAAAAATTCTGGCCTACGTGTGTACAATACAATATTAACATGCAATACTCAATATTGTATCCTTATTTGTATTTCTACTGCATTCACAACGATCAATAAATATACAAACCCGATATCTCTCTTAACCCTATCAGAGCTGCTGATGGGAATGGGGGTGGGCAACTAGAACACTCTGTCCCAGGCCCAGGCCTAAGGGGTGTAATCATTTTTAATCTGTTACAAAATATACTGGCAGGGAAGGGCCTCCCAATATGTTTTGTCCTGAGCCCAAGAATCCATAGCTGTGGCCCTGAGCCCTATAATAATATACCATGAATCCGCCTAAATATGACCTGAGAAGATATGAATACGAGTTCCCTCTCTTCTGAAGCAGTACCACCCGGCAAGCTGCTCTTATGAGGAATGCAAGCAGGACCCTGATTTGCATTCACATGGTGCAAATGGCTCTCCTCCTTGCACTTTGGATATCAGGGGTGGGTACCGCACCCAAACCCCCACCGGCGCGGAGCGTTCTCCTGCATAATGAGCAGAGATTGGGCAGGAGCGCTCATCGCACGTCACATGGTGAATAAGAGGAAAAGGCTTATTTAGTAGAGCTGGGGGAAGCAGAGAAAACTAGCCTTTCCAAGCCCAGCCCTGAATACATTCAGTGATCCAGTGAGAAATGGCTACAGGGCGGTATGACTACTGGATGCCATGATCTCACCCTTGGAGTAAGTCACCAAAGAACTGCACTGATTATAGCTCAGTCATAAATGGGTCCCTGTCCATCCATGACTGTTTTTGATTGGCAGATTGGGAAGAGAAAACAGCCAATTGCAGGATGTGGGACGCATCACTCGTACATCATCTGCAGGCCCCTTTTTTAAACCCTTTGACGGAAGGTTTTTTGTAAGTTCCAAGTCAGTGTTCTAGAACTCCATTGCTTTCAATTACCAGTAGTGACTGTTACTTCAGTATTAGAATGTTCAAGTTCAGAACATTCTATTCACATATTTGTGATCTCACACCTGAAAGGGTTTTCCAGCGGAGGCACTGACCTGGTGTACCCACTGGGCAGCAGGGTGAGTGTGGCAGAAGCGGGCGTGTCCAGAGGCACGGGTGCGAGGATGACACGCGCGGGCAGGAAGGAGATGGCGGGCGCGTGCACACGGGCGCTGAGGGAGAGCAGTCTGTAGGGGTGGAGCGTCTCCTCCCACAGGAAGAGAGGCAGCGTGACACTGAGGCATCCGGGTGAGGCTAGGGATTAAACACATGCACACGCACATGTGCACACACAATACACACACACACACACACACACACACACACACACACACATACACGCACACACACACGTACACACACACACACACACACACATACATACATACATACACACACACGCGCACACACACACACACACACACAGAGACACACACACACACTTAATCTTCTCACCACACAGACATGTTCCTCATTATGATGTGGCGTATGATGTATGTGTGTGTGTGTGTGTGTGTGTGTGTGAGAGAGAGAGGGATGATGCGTGTCTATTGTGTGTGCGCATGCGTACTCCTGTGCTTTTCCGGGTGACTACCTGGTGAAAATGTAACGGTAATGCACACGGACTGCTCGGCCCGCAGGACTCCGGTCTCCGGGGAGACGGCGAACTCGCCCTCCTCGGCCCCGTGAGCAGGTGCTCCCCGAGCAAACCTCCAGCGCACCTCCTCCTGGGAGGAGTTCCTCAGCTCCAGGGTCTGCAGGCGGCGAGCGACAGGAGAAGCACACAGCAGCTCACGCAGTGACTGACAACCACAAACTCCCTCCTGGCACTGAACACACGTTCAGGTCTCTACAGACTGAGTTAATCTTTCTCCCTTTGATCTATCAGGATCCCTCTTTAGACTGGACTACTTTTTGTCTAATACTGTTATATTGTCTAATAGTTCATGAGTGTCTATATGCTAGGATGCAACCGGAATAAATAGTAAAATATGCTTAAATAAAATACTATCTATGTATCACAAAACACTTCATTGCACATTGGCAGATATAATAATTACTGCCACTTTAAGTTAAAGCAATATATTACACTTCCGTGAAATATGTTTATCACTGTATTTCCCACATAGGTCCACATATTTATAATATATTGCAGTACATTGCATATCCAGAAGGGGAACTATGTGCTGAACTGGGTCGGATAGGTACTCTGTCCACCATTTCTAGCTCGATGGACAGAGCACCTCCGTGCAGAGAGGGTGTATTTGTATGGATCAGTGATCCTTCTTGATTACAGATCAGTATCCAGGCACACTTAGGCAGGCTGTACCTGTATCTTCACTGCAGTGGATGACCCCTCCACAGGGTTTATCTCAAAATGTACGCTGGACCGAGACATCTCCAGAGGGGGCCTCAGAGCTGAGGACAAAATATAACAAGCCTGAGACACAATATACACACGCACGAGCACACACACATACACACACTAACACACGCACATGCACGCACACACACACACACACACACACATGCACAGACACACATACACTCACACGCACACACGTACATGCACACGAACACATGCACGCATGAACGCAAGCATGCTTGCACGCAAGCACAAACACACACACACATATGCATGTACACACCCACACACACACACACACACACACACGCACACGCACAAGCACACAAACAAACGTGCGCGCACACACACCTCCCTCGGTGTGTGCGAGAGGACGGGAAAAGGATGCAGGTGTGAGGGGAGGAATCCGGCGTTTGGAACATCACACCTGCGTGTGGAATGCAGAGGGAAGGCCCAGAATAGTACACCAGAGATCACACACACAAAGACTGAGAGACACAGTGCCCCAGAGAGCCACTGCAGCCTGCAGGCCATTAATCTGACTGTGTGCAATGTAGGGCATCTGCTCTCCCCAGCTCTGGACAAAGGGGTACACACACAGCCATTCAGTCCCCTTTCCTTCCAGCATCTTTAGACCCCTGCTGGTCTAAACTATGTACTGCAGCAGAAAATCAAAACTCAAAGTTAACGTCTTGAGTCCATTAGTCCAAAATTTATAAAGATTGAAATCCAATTCATTGCTGTTAAATTCCAGTTTATATAAATTCTGTGTATGCTAGAGCTGTATGTATTAACAGAAGACGGAGTGTGGCACAGTGGGTAAGGAACTGCGCTTGTAACCGAAAGGTCGCAGGTTCGATTCCCGGGTAAGGACACTGCCGTTGTACCCTTGAGCAAGGTACTTAACCTGCATTGCTTCAGTATATATCCAGCTGTATAAATGGATACAATGTAAAGTGCTATGTAAAAAGTTGTGTAAGTCGCTCTGGATAAGAGCGTCTGCTAAATGCCTGTAATGTAATGTAAAGACAAGATTCGAGCTTTAAATAGCAATTTATTGCTGTTAAATTCCTGTTTATATAATTTGTGTGTATGCTAGAGTTGTATGTATTAATAGAAGATATTTTTTATAAACGTTTCCAAAAACTGTAACATGGTAACAAAGTAGTACCAAATTTGTATATCACATTTCTACATCAAAAACCACAATGTACATACAGAATATATCCACCATGAAAACAGAGTAATGTACTTCTGCAAATTATTCCTCCAGCAATCCTGAATTCGTATTCTACAGTACTCTCAGACAAGGTGTTGTTCATTCTTCCCATTTCAGGATGTGAGATCTGATTGTTATAGACTGTCTTCTTTAATACTCCTTGTATTTTTGCTGTAATTCTTTAGGTTTTGTTTTCTGGTCGCCCTTCACAATCTATATGCACTGGCATGCTTAATGTTTAAATCTAAAATCAAATTCCTTTAACTGAGTTTCCCTCTTTTATCAGACAAAAACACTTGTGGGCCTCTGACAACTGAGTGATTCTTCACCATAATATAGCGTTCGGTTTGCCTGAGAGGAGTTTGGAGAATCAGATGCTGCACACTGCAGATCCTGAATAACAAGTGTGTATCGTGAACGGATCTTACATTTTAACACGTCCTTTCTCTTGCCTTAGCCTATGAACTATACAAGCTTGTGACCTTTTCAAAAACGTCCCCTCCTGATTCCACATGCGATGGCACACGTCTGTTATTCATTCACACCTTTCCTTAACGCGTGAATCCGTCATACAATCCACATGCCTAGTAAATATGTGGCCTAATTATTTAGAGGTGTTTATATTGGGGGGGAAGTTAGTCTCAGCTTTTCGCAACAGATGCATCAACCATCAGAGAGTCACTCTACCTGCATCACACAACAGCTCAAACGCCGCGTCACCCAGCAACAGTACACCTGCATCTCTGAATCTTCCTTTTTTTTTTTTCTTCCTACTGTTCTGTGTGACAAAGAGACTGTGAATCACTTGTGCGCTGGGGGAAGCTTCAGACAATGCAGTGTCTGTCTAATGCAATCAGCGCAGTCTGAATTTGTCCTAACAAGGCGGAGAAAGTTTTTCTCCCCTCCGCGGTGCGATTAATCAGTGTCCTAACGTTAGCCACTCGCTACCGCAGTCCCGCACACCCCCACACACCCCCACGCACATAATCTCTCGCCCTTTCACTCAAGCGATGACCGGCGCAAGGTTAGCAGTGCTGCTTGATGGAAAGACATAATTTCTGTCTAAATGTGCAAATGTGGGCTTTATGTTGATTTATTGGGGTTATTAACGCCAAGAGCACTCGCACAGCGAGTGAGGGGAATCGCGGCTGTGCGGCTAGCAATTTAGCGTTTACAATAAATTACCACCCACTCCTTTTGTAAAAGCATCAATTTTTCACCATTTCACAGCACGGAAGGGCCAGAAAAAGCTTCCCCCCCCAAAAAAAAAAAAAAAAAAAAAGCTGAGTTGTTCATTAGTAGCTCTGGACCGGGAGAGCCTGAAGGTCTGCTAAGCTTTTGTATTTTTTTAATCAGAATTTAATGGATAGATTAAAGCAGTTAATCACACTTAACTCACCTTACTTGGTTTAAAACAGAAGACCAAGCTGACCATGTGACCAGGGTGGGGACATGCTCGGGTTGTGATCCTTAGTGCCCATGCCCAGTGCAGTAGGGCTTTCAAGAGTCGCACATTTCTTCATGAGCTGTGTTTCAAAGATGAGACCTTAAACTACGTAATATTTGGTGGGCAGACAGGAACATAATGGCTCTGGCGTAACACTGGCTCTGAGAGAGAATGACTCGTCGGGGGGATAGGCAGAAGCTCGGGGATAAAATGGAGGAAGGCTTCCTCGGGTCACAGGCAACGACAAGAGCGTGCATTTCCACTGCAACAGGGACTGAGCAAAAACTCCTGGAATTTTTATATCGCACTTTTCTCAAAACGGTGATGGTAAAGCTACCTAGCAATGAGAGTTTCGTGGTGTGCTACGACTTCCATTTCAAGTGAAATCACACAGTAAAATGTTCAGTGTTAAATCAACTCTTACAGAGTACACATGGTCTCTCTTTGTTTTTAATGTGTACTGATAGGGATGAATCACTGTTTGACGACATGGGAGATGTCTTCAAATAAATATACATATAAAAATTAAAGTGACCTCACTGAACAAAGAACAGTGACATACACTCCAAGGTAACACCAAGCTTTTTCAGTGTGTGATTTTTTTTCACACACACAAATTAATGTAACAGGTATGAAGAAATGTTTTCCTAGTATATGTTTAAAATACCAAGTGAACTGCAACTGCCCTAGTTTGTCTGTTCATAACCTTGAAAAGAAGCTGGAGTTGCCAGAAACTAAGCCTCTGTTCACTTCCCTGTCAGCTGCCAGCTGAACAACAAACACAGTTCATTGGGTGCCTAACCAACTGTCCTCTGCAGCTTGGTCCAGCGCCAGCAAGCGGGGCCTGTGTTAGTATTAAGTAAATGGCAATTACTCAAACCTCTGAAGAGTAGTTTGTTTGGAATGTTTTTTTTGTTTTTCAAAATCCCAAGTCTGTGTTCTAGAACTCCATTGCTTCCAGTTACCGGCAGTGATTGTTACATCAGCGTTAGAACATTCTAATCACGTATTTGTGATCTTACGCTTAAAAATGGGTTAAATGCCAACTGGGAGAGGGTGTGCAGTGAAGGGACAGTTTGAAACTGGTGGAGTGGGAAGAATACTGAGGTGGCAAAGAAAGGAAGTGAAGAGGGACAGTTTCAGAGAGACACTCAGAGTTTATTGTCTTTGTACAGGACAGGATTAACAGCTCATTACATACAAACACATTTAAAGGTGTCCACACACATGAACAGGTGAGTGGAGGACAGTGCAGACCGTGGTGGAGGCTGGAGTCAGCCTCACACGTGAAGATGACTGATTAGTGAATCGTAATAATGTGTTGAAACAGGATTTTCAGGGCGGAGGGGCAGAGACTGACAGAGAAGAGGAGGAACAGAGGATAAGAGGAGGAACAGAGGATGGGAGGAGGAACAGAGGATAAGAGGAGGAACGGAGGTGAAGGAAAGCAGACGGAGAACAGAATAGTGGCTGTGTCAGTTACAGATGAGTCACTGCTCTAATGTTTTACTGAGAAACAGGGCTGCTGCTACTGGAATACACTGCAATGAGGTTTCACCAGTGAAAGCATGCACATGCTCACACACACAGACACACACGCATATACACACACACGCACACACACACACAGACACACACACACACACACACACACACACAGACACCACACACACACACACACACACACACACAGTCCTGCTCACTTTGTCTTACCTGTGGCCTGCACCCTGCGGGACGGCGTCACCACGGTGACCGGCTGAGGCCGTGGGGTGACGATGTGCCTGTCCCGGAAGGACGGCGTTTTGGGCACGGAGCTCGGGGGAGGAGAGGGGGCGCCGATGCTGTTCAGAGTCACAGGCAGGTTGAAGTCGTACGCCGCGACCTGCAAGAGGTGAGCGCGGGAATCCCACGTTCACGGGTCAACAGGGAAAAAAAAGACGTACGTTTGGCTACTTCAGGAAGACGTCGTAACGCTCAGCTTGTTAACAGGAGAAGGCACGAGCCCGCTTACTTGTTTCGGGGAGAATATGAGAGAACACTCCACCGTTTCCAGCCCCTCCAGTGTTATCTTATAGAGGTGCGACTCCAGTCTGGTGCCTGTAACACACAAGCCCGATACACAGATTACAGAGCCACTGTTCGCCTGCATCACACAACCGTTCTAACACTGTCACCCAGCAACCAGCATCTCTGAACAGCAGAGGCCTGCCTTTTTACATTACAGGCATTTAGCAGACGCTGCCATCCAGAGCAACTCACAAACGATGTGAGCATTTAAATGGCATCTATTTATGCATATGGACATAGTACTGAAGCAATTCAGGTTAAGCACCTGGCTCAAGGGCACGACGGCTGTTTCCTACTTAGGGAGAATTGAACCTACAACCCGCAGGCCACAAACCCAGTTCCCTAACCATTACACTGCACCGCTGCCCTAACAATAACACAATCAGCCATCCCTCGAACCACCATCCATTTGGTTACCAGCGGAAGCACAACAGAGACCTGCCTTCTGAAATCATTGTTAATTTCGTACCCATAGATTTTTCTGTGTGGTGAGGAGACACCGTGTAGTGCTGGGGGGGGTGGGGGGGCATATTAGCTAACGCTATTGGATCATTACTATCAATGCATGGACAGGCCAAGCCCCAGGCAGAATCTACCTGTGCCCTGAGGGAACTCCACAGCAAAGTCTTTGTGCTCCGACAGGTCAAACTGCACACAGGCCGGAGAGGAGGAGAGGTTCTGAAGGGTGAAAGGAGCCTCGCGGGTAGAGCCAGAATGGACGCCGTGGAACTGGAAGGACTTCTGCAAAAAAACAAAAATCAGCAGATGTGGAGCAATGGGATAGGCTGCACCGGAGGTCACAAGCATAACATTCTCAATGCATCTATGGTATTCAAATGAGAGAAAAAGAAAGAAAAAAAGATGCCTTTTACCCACTTTTTCTCCCCCATCCCCCTTCTCCTTAAACAGGCAACATTTGAGCAACTAGGGATGACATCTGGTTAAAAAGTGAACTTAAAACACCTAAAATCTTGACCAGAAAAAATGTCAATTCCTTTACTGTGACAAAGAAACGCTAAATTATCACCACCACTTTTTAAAAAAACCATTGTTCTCATCTTGGAATTAAGAGAAAACTTTGGTTTTACAGTCAGTAGGCTTCCATTTCTTTCTTAATCCCGAATGATGGTATTCTGAGAACACTAAAAATACACTTCTGTCACAGAGGAGACTCCTCCAGCTGTAGAATTATAAACACTCACCACACTGATGTCCACTAGGGGGGGCTCCACACACCCCCCCAGTCTCAGCTCCAGGGATTTAGAGCTCTTCAAACCAATCTGTTCCACACACACACACGCACACACACACACACACACAAATGCAAATACATGCATGCACACACACACACACGCACACACAGAAATACACACAGATTATACAGAACATCAATAACCCTGCAGATAAACACATAGGCATAGGTATATATGCCTGCCAGTTCACTTTTTTTCTCCCTATTTTATATGACTCGTCAATATTTAACATTCAAACCAAATACAAATTACTCCCAGGTAACTGTATTAAATTTCATTCACATTTATTTCATTTTTACCACAACAATCGGACCGCTGAGCCCTCACCTCCACTCTGGTGTCGAACTTCACCACCGCTTCCGGAGTGAAGTGGATCTGAATCTCCGCCTGCCCTCCCACAGGCACCACACCCTCTGAGGGAGTCACCACCATCCCCGGCAGGGGGTACACATCAAACACCTGAAACAGGTACACAGCACACACAGGGGTACACATCAAACACCTGAAACAGGTGCACAGCACACACAGGGGTACACATCAAACACCTGAGACAGGTACACAGCACACACAGGGGTACACATCAAACACCTGAAACAGGTACACAGCACACACAGGGGTACACATCAAACACCTGACACAGGTACACAGCACACACAGGGGTACACATCAAACACCTGAAACAGGTACACAGCACACACAGGGGTACACATCAAACACCTGAAACAGATACACAGCACACACAGGGGTACACATCAAACACCTGAAACAGGTACACAGCACACACGGGGGTACACATCAAACACCTGAAACAGATACACAGCACACGCGGGGGTACACATCAAACACCTGAAACAGGTACACAGCACACACGGGGGTACACATCAAACACCTGAAACAGATACACAGCACACACAGGGGTACACATCAAACACCTGAAACAGGTACACAGCACACACAGGGGTACACATCAAACACCTGAAACAGGTACACAGCACACACAGGGGTACACATCAAACACCTGAGACAGGTACAAAGCACACACAGGGGTACACATCAAACACCTGAAACAGGTACACAGCACACACAGGGGTACACATCAAACACCTGAAACAGGTACACAGCACACACAGGGGTACACATCAAACACCTGAAACAGATACACAGCACACACAGGGGTACACATCAAACACCTGAAACAGGTACACAGCACACACAGGGGTACACATCAAACACCTGAAACAGGTACACAGCACACACAGGGGTACACATCAAACACCTGAAACAGGTACACAGCACACACAGGGGTACACATCAAACACCTGAAACAGATACACAGCACACACAGGGGTACACATCAAACACCTGAAACAGGTACACAGCACACACAGGGGTACACATCAAACACCTGAAACAGACACACAGCACACACAGGGGTACACATCAAACACCTGAAACAGGTGCACAGCACACATGGTACATATCATACACCAAAGACAGGTACACAGCACATGCCTGTGACTGACGATGCACGCACATATACAATCCAAATAATCTAAATGAGAACACAGAAACAGTAGATACACATACAGTAAGAGAGCAAATGTGTATTTCACACACACGTCACAGGTGCTTCTCTCACTGTATTACCCATGAGGGGTAATACAGTGGGGTTCCTACCTGGAAGTAGGCGTGGTTGTGGCCAGTGTTGCGCAATACTGTAGTTCTAATGGTTGTGAAATTGAGAGGCACTGAACTCAATAACATGTGCTTTTCAGCCAGCTGGACACTGCAGGACCCAACCTGAGGGAGAGAAAAGACTATGTGCAATATACAGGATATTAAAAAATAAACACACACACACACACACACACAAATGCACACATGCACCCACACACACACACCTTATCTAAATACAAAACAGCCCATCCACACAAAGCTCCACAAATCTCATCAAGCAAGAAAATAAATATCCTCGTAACCCCTCCCCCATCGAAGAAATCGCAGAGAGATCAGAGAGCGGTTACCTTAGCGACACACTGCAGCCTGGCAGTGTTGCCCTGGTGCACGCACAGGTCAAACTGCCCCTCCAGGGGGGAGTAGAATGAAGGGTGCCACACCACCTCACAGTCCAGCTCACGGTAGGCCTCCACGGTACCTGAGAGAAGAGCCCAGGTGAGGACAGGTGTGAGTGGGAGACCGAGGAGAGCTTACAGGCTGGCAGAGTGTAGATAGGGACAGGAGAAAGAGTGGGAATTACAGATACAGGGTGAATATATTTTTTGGGGACCAAAAGTCTGAGGACACCAACAAGTCCTGGTTTACACGTGTGGTTTACAATGCTATTACACTTCTTATTCAAGATACATTATTGTGAACAAGGGGAGCTTATTAGGATGACACTCCCACAGACAGCAGACCTGAATCCATTTGAACATCTGTGGGATCAACTGAAGAGGGAAAAGGCCAAACATCATGTCACATCAGCAGATCATCTGTGGTTAGTGTTGAGAGAGCGCTGGTATGAAATGGAAGATGAGGTGGTGGAAAAAATGCCAAGCAGAATGAAGGCAGTAATCAAGGCGAAAGGTGGACACAGCAAGAACTAACTATTTTTGACCTTTAATAAATATGTATACATGTTTTTTTTTTTACTTATAAATAAAGATGTTTTCTAGAATAAGAAAGTATAAAAGGAGTATCATAATTGTATTAGCCTCTGAATAAATAATGAAAACAATCAATTCATGGTAGTATAATATATATGGCAGTATAATTCCTTAGACCCTTGGTCCCCACTGTACATATAAAGGTGAACAGTGTATCACAGTAGAGTGTTCTGCTATGTGGAGACTGCAGATACAGAAGGGAAACAGAGTTGAGTGGGGTGCAGACACAGGAAGGAGGGGGAAGGGGGTGGAGCCACAGGGAGAGAACAGGTCACCTGTGGCGGGTCGGACTGAGAAAGCGATGCCGCGATCGGTGATAATGGGCTTCCAGGTGAAGTGGGCCGGGTGGTTGCGCCGATTGGACAGTGTGACGCTGCCTCTGTAGCCTGATTGGGCGAGGAGGCCGTGGGTGGGACACAGGACCACCTCTGAGGCCGAGAGCTCCAGGGCCACAGGGACCACCTCCGCCTGGACCACCACATGACCAGAGTGCTTCCTGTTCACTGTGTATGAGACACACCTGCAGAGGACAGCATAGCACTGCATCAACAGCACTGCACTAAGAGCACTGCAATAAAAGCACTGCATCAATAGCACTGCAATAACAGCACTGCATCAATAGCACTGCATCTACAGCACTGCACCAATAGCACTGCAATAACAGCACTGCACTAACAGCACTGCGCCAACAACACTGCACAGACAGCACTGCACTAAGAGCATTGCAATAAAAGCACTGCATCAATAGCACTGCAATAACAGCACTGCATCAATAGCACTGCATCTACAGCACTGCACCAATAGCACTGCAATAACAGCACTGCACTAACAGAACTACATCAACAGCACTGCATCAACAGCACTGCACAGACAGCACTGCTTCAACCGCACACATCTGCACCAACAGCACTGCACCAACCACATGCACCTGTACCAACAGCACAACACCATCTTACAGCTGATTAAATCAATATGTTGCGTGACTGTGCACACCAGCACATAGCCACACCAGTATTTGAACCACACACTGTTTTCATTTCTTCAATTGACAGTTTATTTTTTGTTTGTGAGACTTGGTTGTGTTTTGGAGTATTGGTTTCCACACGGTTTTGCTTAATCAGATAAGCCTGCATTCCACCTGCACCGGGACGCCATTTTGTTTTCGTAATGATTGTGGAGAGAAGTCGCTCAGAGAAGCCTGTGGATGGAATGCTAATCGCTGCCCAGACTGCCGCGGCAGCGCGTGAATGAGCCGAGCTGTAAGAAGGAAGGCTATTGGCTGACGGGGCAGCGGGGCTCATTTTGAAGCCAGCGGGACCCACGCACACTTGGTTGTTTTACACTTGGGCGAGGATCCAAATTAGATCTCTCAGCCTCCATTAGCGGCAAATGAAAGGAAATTAAGTGGAACTTAGTCAAAGTTCAATTTAAGAAAACTCTCAGACACTTGGAATAGGGCACGATTGCATCAGGAGCGTTGGGTTTAGGGAGAGCGTATAATCAGTGCCATTCAGCAAAAACATGAAAGCAAATAATCTGTCTAACATGGAGCACGGAACAAAAGACAAATGTCAAGCTAAGGTAAGCTGCATAGAAAGCATAAAAGTGCCTCTGAGCCAGGAGTCACTGACCTGCTGAAGGAGCCCAGGGTGGCGCTCTCGAAGATGAGGGGCACCGTGGTGCTGGACAGGGGCGGCAGGACGTGGGACAGGGGGCTGGAGCGCTGCAGCTCGGGGCAGCCCACCTCCACCTGCACCCACACGTGCGCCCGCAGGCCGTTCGCCACCTTCAGCTGCCGCGCGGAGGCGGACTGCGCGCACACCTCGCCGAAGTCCACCGCGGACGGGCCTGCGAAACGCCACGCGCCGCCGTCAACCTCCACCGCCGCACACGCGCGCGCGTACGACCACACCAGGGCGGCGCAGCAAGGGCCGATCCGCTCCAGGACTTTGTGCCAACCTCTGCTCTTGGTTATTTAATTAGCTCGATCATATCTAGAGCTGACATTTGTATAAGCGCCAGCTACAGCTGAGAACTGCGCTAGTGTCCTCCATAGATTTTACTGTGCTCAGGAACAGGACAGAACCAGCATGGATTATGGAGCTGTCCGATAAATAAAACTAAGGTAGCTGGCTGGTTGGAACAAAAACCAGGACACAGAACAGCCCTAACAGGACTGGAGCGGTGCACCCCTGGTCTACACACATGTACATGAAAGCACTCAAGCACACTCACTCACTCATTCTGACATGCTCACACACATGCAGCACTCAACCTCAGGGGCTCCTGCACTTCACACTGATCCCGCTGTTTTACAAATACAGGAGAGTGTAAATCACAGAGTATGCCTTCACATGTAACTATTTACATGCTGTGTTTCACCACATGCAGGTGTTTCAATAGTACAAGACTAAACAGAGCACACAGGGCTGTGGGACTGACCCTGTACAAGCAGGGGGGCCCAACCCTGGTCCTGGGGAGCCACAGGGTCTGCTGGGTTTTGTTTTCATCTTAAATACAACAACTCAGACCACAGAAACCAAGTGAGGGGATTTAACTGTGTAATCACTTGCTTAAATTGCTCAACCAAGTGCCGAGTAAAAACAAAAAGCAGCAGACCCAGCGGCTCTCCAGGACCTGGGCTGGCGCCCCCTGCTGTAGGGATTCTCAGCGACGTGCAGACAGTGACGAGCAGCGCATTTCTCACCGATGACCACCTGGTAGAGCTGCTGAGCAGACAGAGCTTTCCCGCAGTCGGCCATCTCTTCTGCAGAGGAGGGTACCGCATTCATCCCTTCTGTCACCTGCGCCAAGACATACACACGTCACATCATCATACACAACGTCACATCCTCATACACACCATCACATCGTCATACACACCGTCACATCATCATACACACATCACATCGTCACACACACCGTCACATCGTCACACACACCGTCACATCATCATACACACCGTCACATCATCATACACACCGTCACATCGTCACACACACCGTCACATCATCATATACACCGTCACATCATCATACACACCGTCACATCATCATATACACCGTCACATCATCATACACACCGTCACATCATCATACACACCGTCACATCGTCACACACACCGTCACATCATCATACACACCGTCACATCATCATACACACCGTCACATCGTCACACACACCGTCACATCATCATACACACTGTCACATCAACATACACACCGTCACATCATCATACACACTGTCACATCATCACACACACCATCACATCGTCACACACACCGTCGCATCATCATACACACGTCACATCATCATACACACGTCACATCATCATACACACGTCACATCGCAGAGAGTAATTACAGGAAATTTCACCTCAGAAGAGCAGGTTCTTTGGAATGTTGTATTTTTTCTAAATTCTAAGTCATTGTTCTAGAACTACATTGTCTTCTATTACCAGTAGTGATTGTTACATGAGCATTAGAATGTTCAGTTAAGAACATTCTAATCACATACAGTATGTGTGGTCTCACAAAATAAAGGGTTAAATGTAATGTAAGGACGGAGTGTGGCACAGTGGGTAAGGAACTGCGCTTGTAACCGAAAGGTCGCAGGTTCGATTCCCGAGTAAGGACACTGCCGTTGTACCCTTGAGCAAGGTACTTAACCTGCATTGCTTCAGTATATATCCAGCTGTATAAATGGATACAATGTAAAGTGCTATGTAAAAGTTGTGTAAGTCGCTCTGGATAAGAGCGTCTGCTAAATGCCTATAATGTAATGTAATGTAATGGTTATTAAAAAATTGGTAACACGGGAAAATATTTTGATGAACACATCAGCCTCGTTCCAGTACCATGCCAGTTTACCTGCTAATGCCCTGTCAACTTCATAACGTGGCGTGACTCTCAAAAATGCTTCCCGTTTTTTACATTTAAAGCTAAAATGAAGGCAACGGATTACTGCAGCATAAAATGTGTTGAAAAAAATACAGTACAGTAGATTTAAAACAGATCTTACGGTACAACAATCCAACTGTTTACATTTTGGTTTTAAGTTTAACATCAAAATCACATTATAGAAATGTACCTTCTCAATAATCAATGCTTCCATCAATGAAGCGAATTCTATAAATTGTATTTAAATAAAAATGTTCCTGAACATGTTTACTGTTGAACACAATTTCTAAACTTAATTTATATTAAATATTATATTTTTTAGCCCCTCCTTTTTTTAGTAAGGGAAAATCTATTTTGTGTATTAGGAAACAATTTCAATGATAGCTTTAAAAACTCTTCCTAGTTTGAGCTTCTTATGGATATACATTCGGCTCAACTTAAACAAACAAATAAAATGAAATAAAACAAACCACTGGCCAAGCAGACAATAACAGAAATACCAGAAGTGTAAGCTCTCTCGGGCAATAAATGTTGCAGAACTGAGAGCGTGCGTCTTTTACTGTTGTTTTTACAGCACAGGGCCTGGGCTGTGCAGCTTCATTTTACGGGCGGCATGTGGCATAATGATGAGGGAACTGGGCTCAGAACTCCAAGACTGTGAGTGTGACCCCCAGCTGGGGCACTGCCACTCAGACCTTCAGCTATAGGCACTCAGGCTGAACGGCTTCAGTAAACATCCAGCTGTATGGATGGATTTGTACATAAAGACTGTAAGCTGTGCTGTGCAGGTTGCTCTGGGTAAGACCATCTGGCCGAATGCCTGAAATGTAGTAAACGTTTAATGAGAAGCAGTGCCTCTCGTCTGCAGCCAGGGCACAATTGGCTAAATCAGCTCTTGAGAAGATAAACTTCCCCTGGGGTGGAAGTGCTTTCTCAGCTGGGCTGGTCTGGTTGCTGGTGATCCAGGGGCCATCTCGCTTTAAGCCGCACAAAACTGCATCTCTCACCATCGACGCACCACCGGAGCACTGGGTCATAAGCACAGCTCAGACCTGCAGCTGTAAACCAGCGCTGGCCAGCTCAGCTTGAATGCTGCATTCCAGATACCTGGGGAACTCCTAATTACAACCTTCTGACCAGGACAGATACTCTGGAAAAAGCCAGTTAACGCGGAATTACAAGTCGGAAAGTTGGCCATAATTTCTCAGCTCCGAGTTACTGGGTAGGAAGAAACTGACATAATATCAAATGTGGGAACACACAGTAACAGCTAACAACAGTTAACTCCTAAATGCGTTTTCCTATCCATTCGACTGTTTCCAGTCAACGGTGCATGATCCAAAGTAGCTCCGTAGCTTTCGGTGCTCAGGAAGTGTCAGAGCCAGCGACAGCGACAGCCGCTCGCTAGCCGCCGCGGTTCTAACGGCTGCTGGGACGCTCCGAGCTCGTAAGCGTCGGAGCCGCGAGCCGCCGGGTTCATCAGGAAGCGCAGCGGAACACCGGGCCCGCCTCGTCTGCCCGCAGGAACTGTAAACGCGGTGACAGGAAACAGGGAAACAAGCTGGCAGGGCGACGGCACACCGCTGCCAGCTGCCGCGCCGACAGAGCACCACGCAGACACGGGGAACAGCGAATCTGCTGAGGGGGTGGGGGGGGTGCACTGACCTCAGGGGGAATACCAGAGTGGGGTGCAGATGTGGGACCCAGATGTTTGTCTAGCTCTGCCAACTCACCAGTCTGGAGGCCGCCCTGGTTTCCATGGCAGCGAGCGCGCAGGTGGTGAGCAGGCCGGTCCGACGGGTGAGGCCACGCCCGTCGCTCTGGTCCAGCTCCATGTCCTGCAGGGAGAGGCGCGGGGGGACCAGGCCCGCAGCCGGAGGGATCCCGATGTTCACCTCACCCTGGGCCGCAGCCAGCTTCCTGTGCGTGCAACAGTGGGACAGCTGCAACACTACATCGCTATCGGTCACTCAGCTGGGTGTGTGCGGTACTGCACCTCTTCCTGGTCCTGAGGCATACAGCGCCCTCTGCTGTGTATGTGTGAGTGGGGTAATGCACCTCTCCCTGGTTTTGAGCAAGAGTGCCCTCTGCTGTGTGTGTAGTAATATGACTCTTTCTGGTTCCATGCCATAGAGCACCCTCTGCTGTGTGTCTGCGGTAATGTAACTCTCTCTGGTCTTGAACAATAGAGCGCCCTCTGCTGCGTGTGAGTGGTACTGCACCTCTCCCACAGTATGCCCTGAGGCATGGGGGCAGACAGGTACCTGTCTCTGGCCCTCTGCAGGCGGGATTGGCGCAGGGCTCTGATAAAGTGGAGGTATCTCTCTTTGTGCTGCTTCCTCTGCCCCTCCTCTTCCTCAGTGAAGGCAAAGTCCGGGTCCACGTAACTGTACGGTTGTGCTGTGGTCCTGAGTTGAGTTAACACAGGCACACAAACAGAGCACTATAACATCCAATATCACACCACAAGGCTCAACTGTAACTCTCTTTTCTGATGGGTACTGTAAATCTACATCCTACATGGCTATATTGGTAGCGGTATTAGAGAAGTTGAGGCGCCTCATTACTGTGTGTGTTAGGGAGGGTGTGTTAGTTCCTCACCTGTACTTCATGGTGACGCACTGGCTCTGTCCCGGATTCTGGCTGCCCCGGAGCGAGCGCATCATGGCTGCACCTGGAGCTGCCAGGTGAACCCCGCCCACACAGGTGTCCAGCTCACCTGCCCACACACTCTCAGACCGGCCCGTCTCCGTGGTCACAGCCCGAGTGAATCCTAAACACCCACAAACACACAAAAAAGGAATCGTGGGTGAAAAGGAGTCAGGAAAGAGAGAGAGTGAGACGCACAGAAGATGGGCGGGGCCGCCGGCTCACCTGACCCAGCGTTACGCGTGACGCTCGCGCTCGACGCCGCACACGAAGCGGACAGCTGCAGGACCGTGTGATGGAAGCTCTGCAGGTGCAGCTGTGCGGCGGTGTGGTCCAGGTGCGCCACCTGACCCAGCACCTCCAGGACGTGCCGCACTCGGAAAACGCCCATCTGGTGCGGGACGAAGGACAGCACCACATCCTGCCCGGCAACAGGGCAGAGCGGTTCAATTAACCAATAACAAATCAGCAAATGTCAGCCAAACAGCATGAGCAGCTTCCCTAGTCACAGCCAACAGCAGCACCCGGTAAAGACAATGGGAGGAGCTTCAGGTATCCGAGAGGCTCCGGGGACTGACGTGGGAGGGGTCTGGAGAGAGGGGGGTCATTACCTGGCACTGCCCAGGGGAGATGTGCCCACTGGACGGATCGGTGGCAAAGTTGGCGGTCTTGCGGAAGCGGAACGCGACGGGAAGCAGAGCGGAGTGGTTGTGGAGGACACACAGGACGTCCACACGCTCTCCCATCATGCACTGCTGGAAGTCATAGCTGTAGCTGGGACTGACGGAGAGTGAGAGCGGGAGCGCAGACCCTGTGACTGCCAGCTCCACACTTCCTGCATGGGGGGGGGGAATGGGGGGTCAAAGGTCGTCTTCCCATTAAATGTCAACATATAGATGTTGCATATATTAGCAAACGTATATGTTTATGTCTGATATGTATATAATTAAGTCATTTACAGCAAATTCAGGTCAGTGAGCGAATTTGTCAAATACATAGACGTATGTGTATATACTTGTACGTCTCTTTGGATAAAAGTGTCTGCTAAATAAAAGTAATGTAATGTATGTAAAACAATATTTTTCATCCATATGCAGGGGTATCTTTTTTAATTAATACTGTATGGATTGATTGTTAATATAGAACAAGTGAATAATTTTGAAGGACACTTGTGTGAGAATTAGCCCATTTGACACATGGTTTATTACTGAACAGTGATTGGCTGTCCATGCAATGGATTTCAAACAGGCCTGAAAAATTCACCATTGCAGGGAAGTGTGGTTCGGCTCAGCTGCTGTATGAAGCCTTCTTTACTGCCCACAATCTCAAACTTCATGAAGAGGCTGAAGTCTCGTTTGGGAGGATGGACAGAGCTGCCTTTGTCTTTGGGAGCCCTGTAACATAAAAAATCATTTGATGCAGACCCTCTATAAAAGTATGAGCACACACAGCAGTTTCCCATCGTACCCAGGAATGAGACACACAAAGACACAGACGCATGAACAAGAATACACGCACACACAAATGCAAGCTCACACACATTCACGTACACTCGCGCACACACTCACGCGCTCTCACACACTCTTACACACACTCACACATGCTCACACATGCACGCGCACACTCACACTCTCACACGCACTCTCTCTCACACACACACACATACACACATTACCTGTCGTCCGCAGGACTGAAGCACACAGAAAGGAGGGCTCTCTGATTGGGTTCTAGCCTCCCCTCACTGGGCACACAGGTGAGCACAGCAGAGAAATCCCCCAGGGCAGCCTCTCCCCGCCGGTCTCGGTCCAGCAGCTCCACACACGTGTTCTTCTGCAGGTCAGTGCCCTGAGGAACCACATGCTACCTTAACCCCACGCACCTGCAGCTCACTAAATATATTTTAAATACATTCAGATATAGAATAAATGATTTCCTCATTTTCAAAAAAGAGCGGGGGTTTTTTTTTTTTTTTTTACAGTAGACAAAGTTTTGATCACGACAAACTTTAAAAATACACATTTGCTTCCTACGAGGCAACCTGGTCAGCCAGTCTTGCTCCCACATTCCTTGCACGTGCATGTATGTGTGCATGTATGTGTGCATGCAGGTGTGCATGCGGTGTGGATGTATGTGTGTATGCAGGTGTGCATGCGGTGTGGATGCAGGTGTGCATGTATGTGTGCATGCAGGTGTGCATGCGGTGTGGATGCAGGTGTGCATGTATGTGTGCATGCAGGTGTGCATGCATGTGTGCATGCAGGTGTGCATGCGGTGTGGATGCAGGTGTGCATGTATGTGTGCATGCAGGTGTGCATGCGGTGTGGATGCAGGTGTGCATGTATGTGTGTATGCAGGTGTGCATGCGGTGTGGATGCAGGTGTGCATGTATATGTGCATGTGCACAAACGAGTGTCTGTTTGTTCCTACCGCCTCAGTTCCGATGGCATCGTCCTGCAACAGGGCCACCCAGTCACTGGGCTCCGGGCCCCTGTTCACCAGAACCACTCTCTCCAGCCGGGACGTCCCAAAATAAGTGGGGCCGAATCGGAGGCAGGACAGCTTCACCTCGCGAGAAGGGTCCAGCAACTCCAGAGCCTGCTGCACCACCTCAACACAGATCCTCAGAACCAAGTCACTGCTACCCTGGAGCTTCACCCTGAGAGAGGGGCAAACACAGGCCACCACTGAGAGAGGGGCAAACAGAGGCCACCACTGAGAGAGGGGCAAACACAGGCCACCACTGAGAGAGGGGCAAACACAGGCCACCACTGAGAGAAGGGCAAACACAGGCCACCACTGAGAGAGGGGTAAACACAGGCCACCACTGAGAGAGGGGCAAACACAGGCCATCACTGAGAGAAGGGCAAACACAGGCCACCACTGAGAGAGGGGCAAACACAGGCCACCACTGAGAGAGGGGCAAACACAGGTCACCATTAATGTGCACATCACCACACACACATCCTCTTATCCTCACTCACACACACAAACATCCCAGCACACACAAATATAGCAACACAGTGACACACATTAAAAAAATACATCAAAAATACATAAACACGATCTGTGCCAGAGAATATTCAAATCTGGCCCTCAAGGCCAGTAGTACGGCTGGTTTTTATTCTTTGCCTCTAATCAGGACTGATTGAAGCCCCGGACGCCAGAGGAGTTAAATCTCTGGCCAATCAGTGGCATTAATCGATTAATTAGCTGTCAGGTAGAAAAGAAACCCAGCAGTGCTACTGGCCTTCGGGGCCAGATTTGGGTCTCCCTGCTCTATGCATCAACACAGCGCTGGGACGGTAGCTGGGTCACATGGTGAGCGGGCTCAGAAAAAAAGCGTCGTCTGTCCACCTTTTATTAGCTCCTCGCAGGGAAACAAAGGAGACAAATTCACAAAATTAAAACAAAAATCAACACAGCGCTGATAAAAAAAAGCACCAACAACAGAAAGGTCTGTCCCTTCAGGCTGGGGAAGCAAGGTCTTTACACGGTCCCCTAATTTAGGCAAGAGGGAGCAGCTGCCTTTATTGTGAAAAAGTTCCAGCTGCTATCTGGCCTGTAAGTGGGGCTGGTGCTGTCCGTGGTCCTGCTGTCCGACCAGGTACTGGAAACACCTGGGTGCTGAAAGGACAGCGACAGGAGCAGGCCTTCTGCTAGCTCTCGCTCTCGCTCTCTCTCTCTCCCACACACACACACATACACACACACACTTACATGTGCACACACACACACACACATACATACATACATACATCCACACACGTGTGCACACACACACACACACATCCACACAAATACACACACACATACACACTCACATGTGCACACATGCACACACACACACACACACACACGTCTGTGGGTACTTATGAGTGGTGTTGGAGGTGAGTACTCACGTGGCCTCCTCACACACCCGCTGGGGTTGGTCAGCGCACAGCTCCACTCTCACCAGTTCAGTGCCTCCGGACGCCACAACACCACTGGAGGGCGTGATGCTGAGGGGCGTGTCCCCCTGGTACAGGATCTCAAAGGCACCTCGAGGAAGACAAAACAACCAATCAACAGTCAGCTTCACAAACAGTAAGAAAGGAATCATTTGCGCCAACAAATTGAGGGTTGACTAGTCATTTCACTCCCCCAACAAGGTCACCCAAGTGCAATTACATACATGTCCCAAATTCAAATCTCAGTTGAAGATCATGGAACTAACATGGTACTGAAAAGCAATTTTTTTTTCAAGGGCTAAAAAACACAATTTAGTCCTTAGCACAGTGGATCTCAGACAATAACAGAGTCGGGACCAAGACAAGTCTATCTCATGGTGATCCATGGAAATAGTCAAAATGTAGACAATATATTGTCAAGGTTTTCATGATAATTCTATGGCAGAAATTCAGGATTAAATCATAAAGATCAGCAATTTATAGTTTGTTAAAACGGGTTGTATCAAGAAGTAAATCATTTTATTGCAAAAGCAACGAGAGAACAATCATTCATAATCTTAATAAGGTGTAATTTTTGAGGAAAAAATGCGAAGAAGTAATGGTGATCTTACCTGGAGCAGATCCTTGATTGGTCAGTTCCACATCCTTACTGATAATCTGACTATTTGCCACCACAGAGCCAAAATCAACAAGGGAGTCCATCCGCAAAGAGCAGGCTGGGCAATACCTGGGAAAAGAACAGAACAGAACAGAACAGAACAGTAGATGCCACTTAACATCCACACTACCAGGTAGTCATACTATGGAATCCAACCATTTGAAGAGTAGGCTTTTTGGAATGTTTTTTTTTTTTTTTTTTAATTCAAAGTCAGTGTTCTAGAACTCCATTGCTTTCAACTACCAGAAGTGACTGTGACATCAGTATAAGAAGATTCTAATCACATATTTGTAACCTTACATCTTAAAGGGTTAATATTCCAATCATCACAAATACAATGAGGGAATCCACTTAACCTGTCTACTGCCAGGAAGTATAGGAAATACAGTGACCCTGCTGAAGATACATTTTTCAAGAATTTAACAATATAACACAAATCATAAAACATAATAATTTGATCAGCATACATTACTTTTCCAATAATTCTGCACTGGGCATCTGAAAGCAAAAAGCTTTTGGTCCTGATAAGTTGAAATGTGACCCATTTTTAAGCTTAAACTATTATATTGTGAACTGAATTTTAAAATGGAACACATTGGCCACTGTGAAATGTTAAACAGCTTGGATCCACTTAATATTGATCCATGGTCAATTAGACACAAAACAATAGATACAGAAAGCAAGCTGACTTTATAACCATTATACCTGGAGAAACACTAACCAGCACAAAAGCCAACAATATTTTTGTTTGTAATAGCATTAATGAAACAGGGCCTTCCAGTGTGGATGCTGCATCAACTCCTCGTGTCCATATGGGTTTCCTCCGGTTTCTTCCCACAGTCCAAAGACTGGTTACGTTAATTGAAGAGTCTAAATTGTCCCTTGGTATAAGTGTGTGAGTGAATGGTGTTTGTGCTCTGCAATGGACTGGCAACCTGTCCAAGGTGTATTCCTGCCTCTCGCCCAATACATGTTGGGAGAGGCTACAGCACACCCTGTGGCCCTGACCAGGGATAAGCGAGTTAGATAATGGATGGATGGAGCAGAACACATTGGGGGGAAATAAGATTTTTTGGCTGGATGAGTCTTATTTGTCTATAAATATATAAAAATGACCAGAACATACACACGGAGTGGAATCTCAATGACGTCATCATCTGAGACTAGGACCAAGCGATCAGCAGTGTTTTCTTCCTTTTCTGGCGCGTATTCTACTGTGGCGGTGAAGGACAGCCCCGCAGCAATGGGTGTGTCCGGGTTCACCACCCGCAACCTGAAAAGCTAGTGACACAAGACACAGACCGATAGGTAAATGGTTTTGGTTCATGCTGTCCTTTTAGTCCACTGAGCATAAAGGAGAGGTTTTTCTCCTGTTCTGACGAAGGCTTGCTAGCCGAAACGTTAATACTGCGCTGGAATGTTTTTGCATTGGTCTTTCACTAGCCACGCAAATACATGTGGTGTGCCATCATATGGTTATGCTACTGGTTGCAACTTTTTGCATGAACAGTTTGAAACAGTGTCAGTTTGTCACTGTTCATCAAGCAGCTTTCTTAATTGTTTCAGTCATTTTTAACAAATTATGGAATTGGTGTGAATATGCTAATTGTATAATATCTTCTATCACGTTACAAATGCTCTAAGGAAATTTGTTCCAAATTAAATATACTTCTCAGTAATAAATGTTTACAAATGTGCATTCCGTATTAAATAAAACTGAATAAAACAAACATATCATTAACATCAAATATTATAAACAAATCATGATATGGGTGACAGCCTATATGTTTAACCTAGTAATAGCTATAATTTATAACTATATAACCATTCAGTAAAGGTTTGCTGCTCACTAAGGGTAGCCTACTAGTTACTAACAAACAGTTCAAGGTAATCTCGTGCTGGGTTGCATGACAATAAATAAGTCGTCTATTAATAACAAAGCTAAATAAATAAAAAACCAGTGCCATATAATATAAACACAGATTTTTGTTATGTTAGCCAGGGATCAGATCACCAGAAATCATCTGAACAAGACCTAAATCCCAATGACAACCTCCAGATATAGCTAACATTTAAAAGTTAGTCTTACCTTAGAAATTGGTCCATGCAATCGCATTCGTCTATTAGATTTCCCCGTGTTTGTAACTGTGAGAGTTGTTTTGTAAACCTCCCCGGCTTTCACGTCGATAAACTCCACAACTGGGGGATAAATTCGCACACCTACAACTTTCGCTGCCATTAGTAGCCTACAGACAGAAAATAAAAGCGTTGGACAGTTAAACTAATATTTAAATTGAGCAGTTATTGCAAAACTAACTTCAAAGACTGCGTATAGTTGAATGAGTTGGCATGCAGTTCAAGTTTGGTGCGTCGTTGGTTGCTAGGTAACGCCCGACAATAAGGCACAGATCATTATTAAAACATAGCCTAGGTTTAAACTAGTAGCGAGAGCAAACTAGGGGGAGGAATAAATGATTTGAAGCCTAACGGGTCCGTTTTTTTTATTTTTTAGTTGAGGTATTGGTGCGTGTCATTCTGCTTTTATAGCGAGTTTGCGGATTTAAATGTAGGCTACGCGATAGGATTAGCATGTATCCCTTAGCAAAGCTTTTTGCAAGTATTATTACTACGACGCAGGGGGGAGACAACGGTCCATTGAACAGACAATAGCCCATACTAGAGGCCTATGTAGAAAATCGTTGTACCTGGTAGCAAATGCTTCTTCTTCGCAAGAAGTTTCAGCAAATTGCAAGACATTGTAGGTTACAGACCACTCCAGGTAAGGATCTCCATGTGAAAACAAAATGCTGTGCTAGTAACGTTTTACGAGCCATAGCCTTCAGCATGCTTGGGATAGCTAAGAGGCTGTAATTCAAGTTAGGCTAGCCTATATAATTACAAACGTGAAATATACCACTTTCACTACATGCGGGCTACATGCGATGCAGAATGAGGATCACAGTGATGCCATAGTCATTCTTGTGCATGGGGCATACGATACGCCGGTACATCATTAAATTATACATATGAGCTTGGTATCTTTGATTTTATTCACAGTACTGACCAGACATTGCAAAGCATACTGCCCTAGTGTCTGGTTTGCCAGGATTTATGTAGGCTAGACACTAGGATAATAACTTAAATACAATTTCATGGCAGTTCCGTGATGGCATCTACATTCTTGCCTGAAAACGTTTCTACTACATAGAAACTAAATTCTGCTACTAGGCTACAAGTTTCACAAATAGGCTACGCAGTTGATTTCGATTTTTTCATGCTAATGCCAGTCTTGTGCAACTGAGTCACTCCTGTAGCCTAGGCTACATTTCTGTGTATCTAGAGGTGTCCTGAGGGTGCTCCAAGGATTGTTTTCAATCGCTGTAACTGTCCGTATATGGAATGTCGGTCTAGTCAGGTCTAGTCACGCCCGGCTCCCTCCTCTCAAACTCACCCTCCCTCAAACTCACCCTCCCAAATAGCCCGTTAATGGCAACACGCACGCGCAGAGTTATTTACAAGCTGGGGCGAAACGGGAATCTCAGCTAACCATACGGAGGCAAAGTAAGTTTAAGCGATAGGCTAAAATTAGCCTTAGTAATTTTGTAAAATATATTGTGTTTATCCATGTAAAGAGTAACAGTGTTGTATCGAATTGTCTTGCTTGTATATTTACTTCGTTTATAGAGCTAAAGATGCAATATGGCAAGAGACAGTTTATTCCACAAGGAATAACTGTCGCCATCTGTTAGCAACCAGGCTAGCTTCTCACAACAACAGACGTCCACTGGACACCTGTCAACATCAATAACATGACTAACTAGCGGTTAACGATCGCGTGTGAAATGTACCGGGCATACAGCTTAAAAACAGCCTAATGTAACGGCAAGTAAACTGCCCTACCGGTTCTCGAAGAAACAGATTTGCTTAGCTCGCTGGCTAAATGGATTAGCTATTGAGACGGAGTCGAACCAGTCCAGTGACAAAGTAAGGTGGGGTAATGTACTCATCTGATTTTTAAAGCCGGGCTATCTTTTTACACTAGCATTCCGAGTTCCAGAATGGCTGCCATCTCCCTGAGGGCACATTGTAGTCACCATCATTGGCGATATTGCGAAAGGATGCGCTGCCAAAGACTGTACCGGTTGTGATCTGTTGGGTGTGCTTGTAGCTTTGCTTCCCAACGGAAAAAAAACCAAACTAAACTTCTCATTATTCCTTTTTTTTATGTACACATGTTATTTCAATCTCTTTCTGTAACTTGTACAATCTGCAAAGAGTACAAATCAAGAAATACTCTTAAATTAAAATCTTACTAATCAGCTGGCAAAGTATGACAGAAATAATAGGCTTATTATGATTTATTAACAATACTTTTATAAACTGTACTGTGTCCCTGCAGGCAAGGGGGTTTTAATCCCCATGTCACTCGTTTCTCGTATAGACTCTGGACTCCTAACGCAACAGCAATTTCTTCTTTTGCTAACTTGTACTAAGAAGTAGATTTTAAAATTTAGCACTTGCTTTTGGTCTGGAATCATATACTAAATTTGGCAGTGCTGACTGTACCCAGGAGTCCAATGGATTGCTACATGTTTGGGCTTTACTAGGGCTTCTAGTATGATGGGATATTTCAAAAGGAAATGGTAGGGGATAAAATGGGTTAGAAATGCTAAAGCCTGTTCTGATTTTCATCTCCCCTTCTTTCAGTTTGCCGATACATTAGTTCCTGGACAGAATTAGGAATCATGGGAACCGGTATGTATTGAGTGGCAATGCCCGCTGCAGATAATTTACAGCCACACAAACTCACACATCTTGTGTTCTTAGTGTATGTGTAGCATTGAAGTTAAAGGATAGTCTGCTTATAAAATGTTAATGTTTGCCATTAACCCTTGGAAGAGTAGTTTTTTGGAAGGTTTATTTATTTTTATTTTTTATTTCAAGTCAGTGTGCTAGAACTCCATTACTTTGATTTACCAGTAGTCATTGTTACATCAGCATTAGAATGTTCAGTAGAGAACATTCTAATTACGTATTTGTGATCTCGGTCATTATGATGTTTGAAGAACTTCGACATATATTCGCCAGCCATGCCATTTTAGCCCCTTTGTTCTGTAATGAATGGCTGTTTCCTTAATTAGATTGCATAGACCCCTGTGTGAACTCTGCTTTCCCAGATGGACATGAATTGTTGGTTTATATCCTGAAAAGGAACTGCCGTGTAAGCACTCGGCAGGGAGTTTAATTTGATTTTTAAAAGCATGGGCTAAACAAGCGTTTGAATTTTAATCCGTCATCATGTCTTTGTGTTATTAAAGCAACAGGAGCTAATTTCTTCAAGAATAGGTCATACTGGGCTCATCTAAAAGGGTCAGTTTATAATTGCTATATATAGCCTAATGTGAAGGCACATTTCAGAAATAAGCCTGGCCTGGATTCCCTCCTTCCCGCGGGCTTTTGCTCTAAATCCAAAGCCATCTTGGGTTTTTTTTTTCCCATCTGCTGTTCGTAGCTTCCTTTTGAGAGCTCCTTACAATGCCTCCCACACTGGTCACCTTGTGACATCTTCCTTCAGCATTTCCACATCTGCTCTTAAAGCTCTTAATGCTTTGAAGGAATGTTTTTCGGGATGTTTTTTCAAAATTCTTAAGTCAGTGTTCTAGGAGTAGAACTCCGTTGTTTTCAATTTCTCCTTGTGATTGTTACCATCAACATTAGAATGTTCAGTTGGAAACGTTCTAATCACGTATTCGTTTGAAGGGTTAAAGTTCTGAAAACATTTTAGACTTTGTTCAGATCCAAGCCCACATCTACTTCTCGGTTCCTGTCAGTCCCCTACAACCTCTGTCAGTTGGCCCTTACGTACACTGAGGGCCAGATTTCCTAATACCTTTAGAACGTGAAAAATTGTTTAGCACACACAAAACTAGTAACACAACCAATGATTGGTGCAAAATAAATAACATGACCAATCACCAGTGGTATTTTTGTTTTTGCATGTGCTGAAGGTGTTGCATTTGCTAAAGGCCGTAGTGACTCAGGCCCTGAAAGTTGTCTCTGTGTCCTTCCTAGCCCTCTGGCTGTTTATATATTTCGAGTTTTCTGGCCATATCAATGGCTCTGGTATCTGCATCTAATCAGAAATTCCTGTTACGTCGGGAGAACAATATGGTGCTTGTCCAGGTCCTTGTCCAAGCCTGCATCCAAAGTGAAACACTGGGCAGCTCTGTTCCTTCCGCCATGTGGTCAGAGAATCCTTTTATTTATCCGCTTTAATTTATTTAAATTTATGGCACTGGTGGCAGATTTTGTGATCTGACAGCCGCTGTGATATTTTGGAAAAGTTAAGAGGTTTTGATCTATGATGGTTATGGTTTTCTAATGTGACTGGTCAGTGGTAAAGGGCCTATGGTATCGACAGTCAGTCGTTTGTACGGGGGAACTATTTTACTTCCCTAGTTAAACAACATTTAAGAATGTAAAGATAATATATACACAATAAAACCATAACAAGGGGATTAAAGGGAAATGCAAGCAAAACAAAGCTGCATTCTTTCTCTCTCACTCCCTCTCTCCATTTCCATCTTGTGTTCTCTCTTACCCTCCCTGTCCCCCTCAATCTGTCTACATCTCTCACTCACCCCCTCAATGTCTACATCTCTCTCTCCCTCGATCTTTCTACATCTCTCTTCCCCTCTCCCCCTTAATCCGTCTCTCTCTTCCCGCTCAACCTCCACACCTCTCTCTCCTCAGTGTTCCTCCCCGCTCAGACGGCTCACTCCCTGTTGAGGAGGCTCCGCAGGGCGAACAGCCTCCTGGAGGAGATCAAACAGGGGAACATCCAGAGGGAGTGCTGGGAGGAGAGCTGCAGCTATGAGGAGGCGCGAGAGGCGTTCGAAAACGATGAGAAAACTGTGAGTGTTCACACATACATACACACATACTGCACACACTGCACACACACACACACACACACACGTACACACACACACCCATACTACACATATATACCCACATACTGCACGCGCACGCACACACATACATACACACATACTGCACACACACACACACACACACACATACCCACATACTACACATACATACGTGCACACACACCCATACTACACATATATACCCACATGCTGCACGCGCACGCACACACACACACACATACGTACACATATACCCATACTGCGCACACACACACCCACACATACTGACACATATACCCCACATATACCCATACTGCACACACACACATACACAACACACATATACCCACATACTGCACTCATACACACATATAACCACATACTGCACATACACACAGTGACACACATTTACCCACGTACTGCACATACATACACGCACACAAACCGACTTACTGCACACACATGCACACAAACTGCACACACATTGTTTTTGTTAAATGGTATGACTCCAGGGTCATTGTGCAGAGTAAGCTCTGGAAGTAAGCAGCATTTCCTGTTCATTGTTAAAGTGATCACTGCCGTCACCAGCTGCTATTTACCCACGGCTCCTGTTTCCTGTAGTGATGCACGTCTCATTACCCTCTTTTCCAGAAGGGCTTTTGTGTGCCAGAATGGCTTTTAAACCGGTATCCATAAACACTTTAATTGATGTTTGTGTGTCATAATGTCGTGCAACGGCAAGGTAAATTGGAGTCATACATGTCTTTGGAGATCCAGAAAGACTTTTACATCCAAAACAGGAGGGGCGGGGCTGTGATTGCATGGAACTTTCAAACAGCTATGGACATGCACTGGTAATCAGCTGGAATCTGTTCCTTTTCCTGGTGCTGTTTACTTACATGAGCATGCACACTGATCTGATGTGGCTTTCTGCAGAAACCTGACTGGCCTGATACCACCGTTTCCTGTGAAGGAAGTTCTAGCCTTAATGTTGTGCTTCACTCTGATTTGCCCCATGATATTTTCATGCGATTAGTCTGATGATGGTGTGTGTGTGTGTGCATGTGTGTTTGTGTGTGCGCGCACATAACACAACATAACATAATGACGAGGACAGGCCATTCAGCCCAACAATGCTCGCCATTTTCCTAACTAAATCAGTGCTCTGACTACAATAATTAGTGCTGTGATTACAGTAGTGTGTGTGTGTGTGTGTTTCGATTGCAGAGGCGGTTCTGGGAGGAGTACGTACGGGAGAAAAGCCAGGGCGGTCCTGGGGGCCTGGATTCCGGCATGGGACAGTTCCCGTCGCTCTACCTGATCCTCCCCCTGGTGGTGGGACTGCTTCTCATCGGCGTGGTGATGGTTGCCGTGTGGAGGTGCCACTCGCACAAGCTCTTCCAGCGCAGCTCGGGCTTCGGCCACGGCGGCCGCGGCGGCCACGACCCCAGCCCCGCCTTCGTGTCCATGGACCGGCAGGGGCGGAGCTACCGCCCCGACGCCGGCACGCCCTCCGAGCTCAGCGCCCAGAACAGCCCCGTGCACCCGGGCTCCGACCTCGCCCCCGGCCGGGTCAGCAGGGGGGATCCGCCCCCCTCCTACGAGGAGGCCGTGGGTCACACGGACCCGCCCCCTCAGTACGAGGAAATTATCAACACCAGCTCCACCCGGGTGATTATGGGACATGGGAAATGAGCCTCCTCTCCACCAGCAAGTCCCCACCTCCTCCCCCTCTATTCCTGCAGCAACCCCGCCCATCCCTCAGGCTCCGCCCTCCCTGACTACCATTGTTCCGTACTGTCCATTCGTCTTTCTACCCCACTGCAGTACACAGCAGCCCGGCCCGCCTCCCCCTTCACACACACCAGTATTTTTGGGGGGGTCACAGGTTGGCCGTGAGCTGATTCTGTGGAGGAGTGAAAGAATGGAACAGAGGGGGAACACACAAACACGTTAAGGTTTCGGGACAGCGGAGTGCGATGAATGGAAGAGGCACCAGACCTGCTGACCGTCATTTGTGACGTTTGTGAGCTGGAACACTAAGCCAGTAGGACACTGACCCACCAGAACACTAAGCCAATAGGACACTGACCCACCGGAACACTAAGCCAGTAGGACACTGACCCACCGGAACACTAAGCCAGTAGGACACTGACCCACCGGAACACTAAGCCAGTAGGACACTGACCCACCGGAACACTAAGCCAGTAGGACACTGACCCAAAAGGAACACTAAGCCAATAGGACACTGACCCACAGGAGCACTAAACCAATAGGACACTGACCCACAGGAGCACTAAACCAATAGGACACTGACCCACAGGAACACTAAGCCAATAGGACACTGACCCACAGGAGCACTAAACCAATAGGACACTGACCCACAGGAGCACTAAGCCAATAGGACACTGACCCACAGGAGCACTAAGCCAATGGGACACTGACCCACAGGAACACTAAACCAATAGGATACTAACTCACAGGAACAATAAACCAATAGGATACTAACTCACAGGAACACTAAACCAATAGGACACTAACTCACAGGAACAATAAACCAATAGGATACTAACTCACAGGAACACTAAACCAATAGGACACTAACTCACGGGAACAATAAACCAATAGGATACTAACTCACAGGAACACTAAACCAATAGGACACTAACTCACAGGAACAATAAACCAATAGGATACTGACCCACAGGAACACTAAACCAATAGGATACTAACCCACATGACACAGCCAGCTTATACCAGCTCTCTGCAGGTGGTGGATAAAAAACGAGCCTGCAACAGAATGAAGGAATTGCCTTTAAAAGGGTTTGGCATCAGATTACCACCAGCACCACAGGCATGGAGTCTGTAAAGAGTCTGGAACTTTTCTACAGGAGTATGACATCATTCTTCTAGATTTCCTCAAGGATTTAATGTTAGCGTGCATTAGACCCCACTGCAACATCGCAGTCTCAACAAGCCCCATCCAGCTTCTCACTTAACAGCAGACCTGCTGAATGTCTCTTCTGTTGCAGGATTGGTTTCGTGACAAATTACTCATTCATAGCTTTCAAATTCCTTCTTTTGTACAAAACAGAAGGTCTTAGGACGTCTTGTGGAATATTAACACGGGTTGTTGAATATTTAACGCAGGTTTCAGGAAACAAACCCAGCTTGGCAAATCTTGTTTTCACACGCCGATTTGGTTAGAAATGTAAAACATGTAGCGACTTATTTGCAAGGTCAGAGCTTCCAGAAGTTGACCTAGCGTACATGCTAATGCTGTGAAGGCTATGTACTTGTGCTGAAGAGAAGTTGTTTGTATGCGTGTGATCGTTTGCTTGTTTGTTTGTGTGCGCATGCGTGTGTGTGTGTGTGTGAGAGAGAGAGAGTGTGAAGTTTGTGCTCTGAAATCCCCCTCCTTGTGTGACGTTGTGGCTGACTGCGCAGTGCTCTGTGGAGCCGTTTGTCACAGTTGTCACCGTCATGATCAGGGTTGAATTCCAGGTAGTGACACGTTTCCCGGCAGTGGTGGGCTTTAGTTTTGGCAGAGGCAGGAACTGCAGTTAAGCCTCTCCTGTCAGCTCCACAAATAGCCAATAGTCTAGCGGTGCTGTTTTTATCGGGCATAGGAAGATTTATATGGAATTTGTGACTGAACTGCTAGTTCTGACTCATCAGAAACTACAATGTGGTCTCCACCAGCAAGCGTACTAGTGCTCCATACTCAAGACGCAGATCTATTTCTAGGGATAGGTCACTTTCTGGGGTTTTTGGATAGGCTATTATTTCTGTTTTATTGTATATCTAACATATTGACAGTTTGAGTGTGCAGTGAAGGATAATTTGGGTATTTAAAAAAGTTTCTGATGACTTACCAGCTTTACACAGGCTGGTATTGGGGTCATTCAGGAGTTTGTGGTCTAAAGCAAGAAAATTCACTTCAGGTAACTAAAGCAAGCTTGTACTTTGGCTAGAACTAAAATATTTTTTTAAACCCAGAATGTGAACTATCCCTTTCAGAGCTGTGTTACATTACATTAGAGGCATTTAGCAGACGCTCTTATACAGAGCGACTTACACAACTTTTACATGGCATTTACATTGCATCCATGTGTGTAACACACACTAGGTGTGTGTCCCTTTTCATGCCAGCCTTGTCATCTTGATAGTTTTTTAAAAAAATTTTTTATTAAATTACTTGTAAATAACTTCTTTTTTTTTCTTTGTACATATGTTACATGGACTACTTCGTAAGGTTTGAACCCTACATGATGGAATTATGTCCTGATCCTTGTTTTACATGAATAAATGAAATATTAAATTTAATGTTAAAATATTAATGCAGCTCCAGGATTACCTCAGCAGATATTCATTCTGAAACTAAAGCTTTAAGAATAAAATTAGCATATTATCATAACAGAATAGTAAAGTAAGCTTTGAGCAGGAAGATATGGACAGCTGTAACAGAGTAGATATGATAGCACTAGGATTGCAGATGTGATGCGATTACTACAGCCCAGACTTTATGAAGGAATAAAAAGGAATAAAAACCAGAATGAATTGCTGATAATGAGGCTCCAGCTGCAGTAATGATCTGTGAACTGTATTTACACACGTATGTGTGTGTAATTGACCTGCGAATTGAATGTGCACATAGATATACGTGTAATGACTTTTGGTCTGTGTATATAGACATGATGATGCGTGTAACTGCTTATGAATTGTTTGTACACTTGTATATGTTTAATGACCTGACGACTGTGTACAGGGTGAAGCAACATCTGCTCTACTCCTTCCTACCGTCAATAATACAGAATGAAGGACACAAAATTTTTTTTAAATACAATAAATTAAGCCAATCGATGTTAAACACAATGCAAACTGCTTACATTGTTAGGTTCACTGTCAAGATATGTTCTGGTCCTTCCTACACGTGTAAAGTTATTTTTGAACTATGAGGAGGAGTATAGTGGCCTTTGCCTCACCCTGCTGAATACGCATTACTTGTGTGTGTGTCCTGACCTCACAGACTGCATATGATGATGTGATTAATGACCTCACTCTCAGTCTTCCGCACACAGAGTGAACCTTCCCCAGTTTCAGCGCTGACTGGAAATGCGTGAATCTGTTAAGCGGTGGGATAGCGGAGGACTAACCGGGTCCCTGTCCCACCGCCCCCTCCACAAGCGTAAGACCAATGGACTGTGATGAAGGGATTGTTGGACAGGGCAGTTCTCAGTCAGGCCTGTGAATGAGAGGGAAGGGATAGGCTGGTGGTTCCTGGTGGAGTGGCACTACGCACTTCCTGTTTCCTGTTTATACGGCCATAGAGCTGGCCGTGCCCTCCGGTGCTCGGTCAGAACTGACCCGACAGCACCGCTGCCGCCAAAACGTCACCAGCGCCTCAGGCTGAGAAGCAGAGGGGGGCTCGGCGGTGGGGCTCCTCACTGGCCCCGCCCACCCCAGAGGCTGTGCCGATCCACCAATGACAGGCCATGTAAGTAGTCTGGCCTGGTGGATTAAACACAGCCCTGATTGGTTCAGGGATCTCCTTCATACTGCATTACACTCTACACAAGTGAGGAAGTGCCTTATGTCACCAAAACATTTAATGTACATATAAATACTAAAATGTATATTAACACGTGCAGTGCAGTCCATGAATCAATTTGTAATAAAAGTTGTTAATAAAAAATAAAAAAACAAAGCTGTGTGTTCGTACACTTGCAAGGAACTCTAAGATATGGTGTCTTCCTTTCAATCGTTATTGGGTGCACAGTACTTGAAGGTGAGCACAGATATTGATATCAATCTGCTTGTGTGGTTCACCAGCTCCTTCAGATCTCTGAGGTTCTGGGGCTCTTTGTGGTGTTCATCTCACAAAATGTCAGCAAAGACAAGCTGACAGGATTCCAAAATCTACTACAGATTCACATCGGGGTGTTTGGAAACACAATATGTGCAGGTTAGGTAGCGTATCGTAGAGAAGGTGCGGCTACTTGCATGTGTGGTTCTACAAAGCAGGGGTCAGCCAAATCCCATGCAACATGAACTTACACTTGTGGATAACTGAATGCATGGTCACGCATTCCCACGATGTTCTACAGTAAGCACGCACCGGGCAAAACAAAGAAACTACCACCACTACCGTTGCGGCACTGCACACAGGTGTAATTAATACAAGAACAATAAGCCGTAACCAAGAGCAACCCTGCCAAGCAGCGCTTCTGATACACAACAAACATACAAGGCGCCTCCGCGAAACTTAAGTCCTCCCAGGTGCATACAGGTCAAAATCTTTAGCCCCCCTCCTCAAGAGAGGACGCCTCTCTTCTGCCACAGAAGGGGCAGGGTACTGCCCTAGAAAGTTCGCTTAGCGCCAGTCCAAATGGACGATTCCCAACAAACAGTCAAGTGAGAGACAGTCCTATTGTCCAGAGCCTAGTGGGGTGCCTTGAAACTGCTCTGAGCAGGATTGAAACCGCGAAACCCGTTAAAGGTGAGGCAAGGTCCTTGCTTTTTCACAACAGCTACACAATGCACACAAAATCCCTTTCGAACAATACCGCTCATGGACTAAACAGAAAAACCAAACGGAAACGCCTTGCATGTAAAATCCTATTGTTCAGCAACAATATGATATTTGGTATTGTTCACAGATTCTGTTTTTGCCTTCTAATGAATTATTTAAGTATAATATGGCATAATTTATAATCAGCTACATATATTTCTATATCACCCAGTATTTAGAACATAGGATACAAACAGAGTCAACAACACAAACAATACAAATTAAAATGTAACACTGCTAACCATTGTAGTTTTTACAGGCTAACCATTATTCACTCAGATGTAAAGCCTTAAGAATTAGAAACTGCATTTAAAGCGTGTTATCGTCAGACAGCATCAACTCATTATTCCAGCATCGACTCGTCTGACATTCTCTGCAGTACGAAAGTCAATGACTTTCTCAGCCCTCGGGCAGTGTGTCAGTACACAGCCTGCTCTAAAACACTGCACTGACCAGGATTTGAACCCTGAACTACAGACTGCAGCGTCTAATACGGTAGGTACGGGACAGTAGTGTATGTTTTGGACAATAAGACCGGACATACCATAACAGAGTCTGATCCGATCTTACCACTTAACTCCCAGACCCCACATCCCCATGGCCAAAAATTTCCCTCAACACCCCACCATACCGTCTCATACCCTCTGAAGCAGAGTTTCCTATACATAATGAGTCCACAACCTACTTAATGAGGGAACATTTCCTGTGAACGGTATTGTAGCCAGACATAGGTCAAACATTCAATTAGGTTTTAACAAACCGCAAAGCAACTCCTTGTACACTGCGCAGTTGCATATAAGGGAGGCAGTGTTCTACAGAACTGGTCTGCGCAACAGTGCAAATTGAATTATATACGCTGTTGTTTTTGTCCTGTGGATCTCGTGACCCACAGTTTTGAACTACAAAGCAAAACCATAGACCTGAGGCAGCTGTACTGCATTTAAACAAATGTATATTATTAAATTACACCCAGCTAACATTCCCACCACATCAAGCACTACAACAGGCCCATGGCAAGCCTTCCAAAGCAGCATTAATCAGTAAAAACAAAGGAGAGTTCCTCTTTTGTTCATCTGATCTGCAAATGCCTTTCATTTTAATTCACTGATCAAATCCTGCTTCTATTCTGCCACCTTGTGGTCAAAGTGGACATCCATCTGGAGTTTCTCAGTACTCTCTGTACTCACTGCAGCAGTCGTGAGCGAAGGCCTATTGTTCATATCGATTTGTGGTCAGTTCCGTTTTCTGCACATTTAAACTCATTATTACCACTATTACTTTAATTTAATTAAACTTAATGCAAGAGCTTCATATTACTGTTCAAATAGAGCCTATATATCACATTTTACAAATTTTCTAAGATCAATACTGAGGGATAAAAAAAATCTTTCAAGACAATGAGCCATAATGCTAGGGGGAATTCCTCACCCACCACCTGTTTATTTCTGTCAGGATGATGATAGGGAATATGGAGGTCCACTTGGAACTGTTGTTCAAGCGGATAATTCTGTACGGTCGTAGAGTACAATAAGCACCATAAAAGGAATGGTCTCAAATCTAGGCCCATGTATGATTTAGTACAGGGACTGCCAAACCTTGTCTGGCATTAACTACAAATACACCATGAAAAAGGATCATCTACCAAGGCACCTTACAGCAAGTGTCCCTTCAAATCCGCATAAAGTCTAAAGCTTTCTTCAAATATTTCTCGAAAAGGAGTTAGTGGGACAGTGCTTGCTGTAAACTGCCTGGCCAGCTAGTCCGACGTTTTTTTTTTTTTTGTTTTTTTTTTTTTTAAATCGTCACCCCACCCACGGTTTCCCCGGTATTCCTAACTGCCAAAAATAAAAGGCTTCAGTGAGACACGTGACGCGGTTTGAAGGGCAGCCAACTCCTGAGCCACATTAAGAGTGCCCCCACACGGCCAGGGGCTCCATCCCCACCACGGCACCTTCTGAGCTGTGACACTTTCTCCATCTGTCTGCTACCCTCTCTCGCATTTCAACAAGAAGACACGTGAAAGATGAATTTTCAACATTATGATAACCTGAATGTGGAATGGTAGCTTCTGACCTGCTTCTACAGCTTGCTGTAGAAATAAAGCCCTTATTCTTTCCAGAAAACAAACCATACCACGAAATTAACGAATTAAAAAGCATATTTTAATTACATCTTAATTACACATGGTAAAAATTCTTAAGTTTAAGAAAACAGTGCAAAAACGATTGATTTCTTGTTCTCAGTTTCTTCAAATACACATTTAACTGAGTCTCCAAAGCAGTCAGAACACTCTTCGACAAAGTAACATTGATAGTGTGTGCCTTTCCTCACATTTAAAACAGTTGTACCCACCTTCTTGTTTTCAGTTTCTGCAATTCAACATTTAACAGCTGAGTCTCCAAAGTAGTCAACACGGTCTTCAAAAAAGTACCATTGATAATGAGCACTATTCCTGACATTTAAAACAGCTGAGCTGATATACAAACATTTTTTTTTTTACATTATTGATCTGGAAATGAAGCACATTCAAACTGAAGGCCAAGCTGCAGACCCTCAAGCTATCAGTGGACTGAGAGAAGCACAGAGCACAACTGAGCCATGCAGATATTTCACTCATCAGTGAGCATGATTTACTGGCACATGTGGCATCATTAAATCAGCAGCACATTAAATTCTGGATCAAAAAAGAGGAATAAGTTTGGAACAGAAAGAAACCTTACTTTTAAGGTTCAGGAGAAACGTGAAATTCTTACTTTTCAGTTGATTCCCCCTTCGCTCCCCATACATTTTAAATACATGCGTGTGAAAGCTGCCAGAATACATACCAAAAGCAAAATCAGACAACCAAGCAAAGAGAGAAATGAGTGAAAGAACAATACACAGAAAATGTGATCCGATAAAAGGCATTCTGTCCTGAAAGTTAAAATATATGTAACAAAATTGAATTTGGCAGCACAAGAAGAGCACTTGAAAAGCAAGCAACGAACGCCAGAGGTCATCCTCTTTCCCAACAATGGGGTAAAGAATCCAAGAGGTCAAATGTCAAACTCACAAGCGCTGAAGCAAGGATGCCATGGAAACGAGGGTAGGGGAAGGATGCCATGGATACGAGGGTAGGGGAAGGATGCCATGGATACGAGGGTAGGGGAAGGATGCCATGGATACGAGGTTAGGGGAAGGATGCCATGGAAACGAGGGTAGGGGAAGGATACCATGGATACGAGGGTAGGGGAAGGATGTCATGGATACAAGGGTAGGGGAAGGATGCCATGGAAACGAGGGTAGGGGAAGGATGCCATGGAAACGAGGGTAGGGGAAGGATGCCATGGATACGAGGGTAGGGGAAGGATGCCACAGACACGCCCCCAATCAGACCCAATCTTTTGGGTTCCGCAGAACCTCCAGCATCTCAGCCTCCCGCGAGCCTTTGGGCGGCTCATGCATGTACTCCCACCTGGGGGGAAGAGCAGCCAATCAGCATCGAGCGACACCTGCATGCAGTGCACTTACACACGGGCATGAACGCACGCGCGCGCACACACACACACACACACACTCTCCCTGCCTTTGTCTCTCTGTGCAACTCTACATGCACACATTCAGCACGCAGCACTTACTCTCCCCCCACATATCCCACAGTGCACTGCTCACCTGGCCGTGAGGGGGAGGGACATCAGGATGCTCTCGATCCTGGATCCGGGCGTGGCCAGCCCAAACTTCACCCCTCGGTCATAGACCAGGTTAAACTCCACATACCTGCAGTCAATGCACATACATAAATGTAATATAGAAATGCACAGTGCCGTGAAAAAGCATCTGTCCCCTTTCTGATTTCCTCTATAACTGCATGCACACTGAATGGTATCAGATCTTAAGACAAAATGTAATATTAGACAAAAGGAGTAAACACAAAAACAAAACATTTTTTCAATTATTATTTCATTTATTTAATCAAAAAAGTTATCAAGCATCCAAATAGTTTTCCCACAGCACTGTACATGCACACACCCACGCGCACACACACACCCACGCACGCGCACACACAGCTCTGCTTCCGCCGGGCTCACCTGCCGCGGCGCACCTGCTGCCATTCCTTCTCTGCGGCCGTGAAGGAGTCGCTCAGGTGCTTGCGCACGATGGGGACGTAGCAGGGCACCACCGTTTGGGCGCAGCTCCTCACGAAGCCGAAGGCCTCCTCCTGGGACGGCCGGTCCAGGTCGTCGAAGAAGATCCCGCCAATGCCGCGCGTCTCGTCCCGGTGACGGACGTAGAAGTACCTGTCGCACCTGCGCCGCGCGAGCACACGGTCAGCGTGACGTCACAGATTTCAGAGTCACTGTGACATCACACAGGTGTAAACATTGTATTTAAAAAAATAAATAAATAAGACACATACCCATAAAATAAAAACGGTATCTGAATATGATTTGGAATGATGGTGTATTAAACTGAACACGACAATGTCACATTGATAACCGAAAGGTTCAGACCGTCAAGCACACACCACATAGGCTACTTTAACAGAGAATGCATTCACAAGATTTAGTCATTTGGTCAAGATTTGGTTGCAGCAGTGGCGTGCTACCGCGAGTTCTGCTGCAGCTGCAGAGATATTTGGCTTTAAATGAAAGCAACACTGAACCTTTGTCCCCAAGAGTGGTGACAGGTCAATAGCGTTAATGCAGCGACAGTGAAGTGGAGACTGATAAGGCACAACTAGAGTTTTTTGAGAAACATAAGGGAAATGAAAGTGGCCGAAAAACTAATTAGCTGCTACTTGTTTGTCATAGTATTAACTACCAGCTATTAATAAAAATGTTTGTTTCCTTTTCAACCAACTGTGTGATGTCAAAGTGGTAATGTCATTACATTTGCACAGTGACTCACGACCATGGTCTTTACACAAGCAATCCAAGTGCTGTGCTTTCTGATGCAACAGCAGTTTCCAAACCAGCATTCTAAAACATACACTCTCTTTCATATACTTATACAAACACGCAGACATGGATGGACACACACACACACACACACACACACACACACAAAAAAAAAGTTTGGCTGGGGATCGTAACGGACATTCAAGACATTCAGGAGACTATCAGGAAACACTCTTATGGCTCTGCCTCATCATAGTGACTCAGCAAGAACAACACCCAGGAGTGCGTGCGTATCTCTCTATCTCTCCCACACACACGCACACACACGCGCGCGCATGCACGCACGTACACACACACCTCAGTTCCCTATTCGCCATTCTCCCTCTGCATATATGGCACTGTCTCACACCACAAGCCCTTAAGCTATATAGGAGGGTCGTACCACTTCTTGAAGTCGGGGTAGGACTACATTACATTACATTACATTACAGGCATTTGGCAGACGCTCTTATCCAGACTAAGCATGGTGTTTAGCATAGGGGGTCGTACCACTTTTTGAAGTCGGGGTAGGACTGAGCATGGTGTTTAGCATAGGGGGTCGTACCACTTCTTGAAGTCGGGGTAGTACTGAGCGTGGTGTTTAGCATAGGGGGTCGTACCACTTTTTGAAGTCGGGGTAGTACTGAGCGTGGTGTTTAGCATAGGGGGTCGTACCACTTTTTGAAGTCGGGGTAGTACTGAGCGTGGTGTTTGTCGCAGGCCTCCTTCAGAGTGCCGTGGAAGTGCGCAGCATCATCCTGGTTGATGTACACAGGCGTCAGGTCTGTTCCCCCACCAAACCACCACTGCTTGGACCCTTATCAGTGGAGGAAGCAGGAAAGGGAGAGAAGGACAGTCGTGTGAAACAAAAAGAAAAAGAACAAGATGGACAAAGAGAGATTAATCAAGTTCAGCATTCTAGATTCAGGATTTGGCTGAGAGTCACTTTATCTTGTCCAGTTGTTCTCATCTGGCACATGGACGATGGGATTACAGCTCAGAGCTTCACCCCATGGTGACAGGCTATGGGACCATGTCTAATCAGTTGTTCCTCCTCCAATTCTTTTTTTTCCCACCCAACTGCAATTGCATTTACACAGAAATATGAAACTGAAGCCCTACGATGAAACAGGCTTGGAAAGCGCTGCTCAACACCAGGTCCTGCGAGCCACAGGGTCTGCACGTTTCTGCTCCAACCTTGCACCACACCAACTGATTTCACTAAAAACTTTCCCTCTTTGGTTCAGGAAGCGAGCTCATAAGTGAAATCTGGTGGTGTAGTGCAAAGCTGGAGCAAACACCTGCAGACACTGCAGCCCATGTAGAAGCCCTGGGCTAAGGAATAATAGATATAATTTAACAGTCACAAACATTAAAATGAAAATGCTGCCTGGGCTATTCCGCTGTTTGGAAGAACACCTTTCCTGGAAAATTCTAAGAATTACAGTGGACAGTGGGATCTTCTACAGGAGACATCACACTACAATGGCTGGAGAGAGTTACAGATGATCTAGAGCAGCACTAGGTGTCCCCGCCCTCTGACATTATGGTTGGCACGCTTACCATCTTCTTCCTCAATCTCAAAGTATCTGTAGTTGAAGTGCACTGTGGGAATGTGGGGGTTGTGAGGGTGGATGACAGAGCTCACGCCCATGGCACGAAATGGCAGCTTCCCTGGAATTGGAGGAGAAAGAGGACATAGCATAACAAAAAATAACACAACATAATGACGAGAACAGGCCGTTCAGCCCAACAATGCTCACCATTGTCCCAACTAAATTGTACCTAGTGCTCTGATTGCCTACAGACTAGATAGTATCTAACACGGTATCAAGCCTGGTCATGAAAGTCCCCAGTTTCTGCTTCTACTATGTGACCAGGCAGGCTATTCCACACGTTGACTACTCTCTGTACAACAGTGTTACTCCTCTGATAACGGGTGAGCTACACAGCAGAGTGACTCACCAGTTGAGCAAGTTTATTTTACATTGGTGGTGTAGTAATAGGTGTGTGAGAGGTCAATGTGTGTGTGTGTGTGTGTGTGTGCGCATGTGTAATAAGGTGTAGTAATAGCTGTGTGAGGTCAGCGTGTGTGTGTGTGTGTGTGTAATAAGAGATTTAGTAAAAATTCAGCAGGTCCTCACCGTCCTTCCCTTTAAGCACCTTCCCACGGCTGCGCATCTGCTTGGCTGCCTCCTCGGTGAGGCTCCCATACACCACAGACACATTTACACCTGCCTTCTCAAACACCTTCCCGTCCTGCAGCACACAGCTGATGCCTCCTCCACCTGTCAGAGCAGACCCACATGAATCCACAAACACCTGTGTTCAAAGTACACCACCCCATAGGGGACAGCGTGCCATACTTTACACCTATGCAATTAACTCAGACAGAAGAAAACCTTAAATCCTCTAGTATACACGGCATGCCTTTAAATGTAGCTTTACAGTAAACTAAATGTCATCTTCAATAAAATTCAAGTGTATTAGCCACTTAACCGTCAGCAGCTGTTTAAAGTCAAATAGATAAAATCGTCAATGAGGAGATAACCACATCAAACAAAAACAGAAAATGAATGGACCGTTGTTAGACTTTGTAAAAATACAGGCACTGTAGGACAAATCCTTTGAAAAATACAAATCAAACCCTAAGAAGGATTGGCGACCTTCCTTCCGCTGCCAGCGGTCCACTTTGAATTTGCCGCCGTCCACCTCCTCGAGCGCTCGACAGAATGCAGCCTGAGTCTCCATGATCAACATCTCCATCCGCGTGGACATGTCCTCTTTCCTCTGCTGCAGGACCTCAATATCCGTCACTGGCGCGGACATGAACTCTTTGCATTTCTCTAGAATTGCCCTCTCACCCTCTATATCTTTGGCAATCCTGGATGCCATTTCTGCCTTCTGAAAGTGACAGAAACCGGCTATGACCCCAGCCACCATTGCAGCTCCAGCTGCTACCAAAGTATTATTTCTGAAACGTGCATCAACGGTCCGTCCCCAGGCAAGGCGAGATGCAAACCTCACACCTGAAGCTCTGCAAAACCCTCCAGCTCCAACCGAAAAGACGACAGTATTTGACGGACGTTCGCTAAAAATACACAGGCGAGAGTTTAAGATTCCGCGCCCACCTTTACAGCAATACGCAAGTTTCGCAGCGGAGCGACTCGTGCCGTTTCCTACACACAAAGCCATGCCAGCCATAGATAAATGAGGTGATGTCGCGTCCCGCAACAAAACGCACAACAGTTACTCAATAAAAACCAGTAAAACAGCAAGCACGCCACACACCATTGCGCCGTTTCCCGTATTATCGCTTGGCAAATGGAGAACGCCCTTTTCTGAAGGGCAGCCTGGGAAATGGTGTTCATGGACAATCCCTTTTCCTATACCCTTATTGGGGCTGTTCACTGGACCACACTACAAGTCTAGTAATGTATTGCGTTCTTGAGGCGTGTCCAACTATTACTGAAACGTGCAACTTAACTCGTGCATTGAGTCTTTTTTACTGAATTATTTTCAAGCAGATCCATTTTGCGGTGACATTTCAATTTGTGATCTAAATTTAATTTAGTAGAAATATTTTTAAGTACAAAAGTAGAAAAGTGAAAATATATAATTTCATATTCCTAACTTTCCTTACCACAAAAAATTAAGTTCAATTAAGTTCAAAATAATAATAATAATAATAATAATAATAATAATAATAATTTAAAATGATGTCCAAATACACCTGAGATCTCCTATTGTTATAAAAACGTAAAAGGCCTTTGAAGTTTCAATGTTTTAGTCTGTTCATGTTTTTTTAATTTCTTAATTGATTCAAAAGTAGTTTCATGTCAGAACATTTGAAAGCTGGTATATTAGGACTATTTTTTATTTTATTTTTAGAAAACCATTTCATTTTGTGCATATAAAATGTATATAAAATAATAATTAGATTGATTACCATTTTTCCTCATTAAAAAATGGTAATATCAAATATTAATAATAAAACATTCTTTTGAAAGTTTAGTTTTCTGCCAATATGCAATTCAAGGTCTAGTTGTAATTCAAACCAAAACATTTTCACAGTGATACATTCAGCAAATAGATGTTCTATAGTGTCTACATAACACAAAAGTATTTGCTACTTACAGATGGGAAGAAACCACATATGGTAGTATTCACCAGATAAAATCTGCTCACAATTTTGAATAACATGTCTGTTAACCTTGATGGTGACAATATGTTTAAGAGGCAAAGGAAACAGTGTTTCACTTTTTTTTATACGACTATTTATATTTGCATGCAGGTATGTATACAGGTATATAAATGGATTCAAGGAATCTTATGAAGGGAGTATTACATTTTTGTCCAGTAGACACGCACCATTAACAGCTTTATCATGACTGTCTGGCATACTGTAATAAAATATATTAATTGTTCTAAAGATATGATACTAGGAAATATTGCCTTGAATATTATACTATACTTTTCCTGTGTGATTGGAATGCTGTGTTCATCTAAAATCTTGCTGAGAACTTACAGATTTGGAAGTTTCTAATAATGAGAAAACATAAGAAGCTCTAGATGATAGGCATTGATTAGGAGTTTGTCATATGCCATGTGCTGTTAGCAGTTAGATATTTCTGATGGTAGTGTCTATAGGCTATTTCATCAGTGTTTGATTGTAAAATTAACTCAAAACTGACATTCTGAAGGCACGGTGGTGCATTGGACAGCACAGTTGCCTCACAACAAGAAGGTCCCAGGTATGAATCCTGGTTCTGGGCCTTTCTGTGTGGAGTTTGCACGTTCTCCCCATATCTGTGCGGGTTTCCTCCAGGTACTCCGGTTTCGTCCCACAGTCCAAAGACGTGCAGGTAGGCTAATCAAAGACTCTAAATTGCCCATAGGTATGAGTGTGTGAGTGAATGCTGTGTGTACCCTGCATTAGATTGGCGGCCTGTCCCAGGTGTATTCCTGCCTCTCACCTGATGTACACTGAGATAGGCTCCAGCCCCCCCCGCGAACCTACCCAGTATAAGTGGGTATAGATGGCGGATGGCTGGATGAAATTCTGAAACATGGTGTGATAACAAAGAAATTAGGGAAAACTAAACCATTTTGAGCGGATAACAGCAAATAAAATCTTTTTTTTATATAATTTTTGATTTATAAGTGACAGGTGCAATGTTTCTTCCATGGAATGTGGGTGGCACAACGGTAACTAGAGTCCGTAAAGATATTTGATACTGTGGGCTGTTCCTGCAGCTGCAGGGTTAGGCCTGAGCTGTGTTTTTATAACTTAAATTCTTATTTTGTTATGTGGTTTTTTTATCTAACATAGCAAGGAGTCTGTTTGGAGAGGGCCTCATCCTAAATTAAGGCTGATCAGAACACTGCTCCATTATTTCCACTTAATGTGTTCGGCAGACACCCAGGCTACTAGCTTTCATCAGCAGAAAAGTGTGGCTATTCGGGATGCACGTTTAATTGTGATAAGATGCATACTTAAGCTGTCAAGAACGTGTGCGGTCACAACACTACAACATTACAGCAGCCCAGAAAAAAATTAATACGGAATTAGGGCATCATCACTCTGCAGTGAAAGTCTCGGCCTTGTAAGAAAAATAAACGACAAAAACCGCAATTAAGGCAATAAAGTGCAACGTCAGTCTTCAGTGTAATGTAAAACTGAGTTGTTGACATGGGCAATCAACCAGTTTGCCTAAATTATAATACACCGGGCTGTGCGATACAGATTGATAACTTGCATCTATGGTTTGAAAAGGTTTCGACGTACGACATTTTGCATTTATGCAACCTCTTATTAAAAAAAGTTACAATCGCATAGAATGTGCCCTGAACACAGGACAGGAATAAACATGGGCCCTAATTTTGATGCCTGGACGAGCTATGAAAAATATCGCTCCTTTCTACCTACATGTAGCACCCACGTATGCTATAACGTTCATGAGGAAAGCGGTGGACGACGGAGTCGGTCGGGGAACTTTATGTGACGTACCATTTGTTTTCGTCAGTGATAATGGCGGATGAAAGGCGTAGCAGTGAAGAGCTCTCCGACGACGGAGGTGAAATTAGTATTTTTATTCATCGGCATTAAGCAGATTCATTCAGAGCTTTTCTGAAGAGTAAACCTACCTGAAAACTCGAGATGGCTTCTTCTAGAGGGATTGACTAGAGCAGAATAAGACGAGGCCGTGGGCAAACGGCCCAGCCTGCATAGCTAGCTAGGTAGCTAGTGATTGCAATAGTCTGCAGCTAACGTTACATTGGATAACAGCCATCATTTATCTTCCCTTATACGGTTTGGCGTTTAATTTAGCTTACAATCGGGGTCATGTACTAACAAACATGTTTTATAGTCAACAGGATGCTACAGTGGATAGCTAAAGCTTGCCGTTGAAAGAAATAGCTAGTTGGCTAACATCGGTGCTGTACCGTACGAAATCAGCAATCACGTCAGCTGTATGGCTCGAATGTCTTCGCCAAAGTTGTGTATTTTTTCTTACGTGTGTATTGCGATGATTCCTTTTACAATGACCGCATCAACACGATATTTTCCATTGATATGACTGAATTCCTAAGCGCAGTTTTGAGCAAAACTTTAAAGTTGGCAACTTGTACCAAGAACCCATCGCACAATATTGCTGAGCATTGCTGAGGGCTTGAATTGCAATTCATTCTCTTGTTCATTTACGCCTGAAACAATCGTTTTCTTTTGAACGTAACAGGCTGTATCCCTGCATTTGCTTGAAATAGACTTTTGTAATTGTACTTTCGATAAAGGCGTCTGCCAAATAAATGTAATGTAATAGAAGTGAATGTTTACAGTAGCCTGTTCATCAGTTATACCATTATAATTGTATTTTTGATTGATAACTTTGTCACATGACCAGGATTCTTCTATAACGTGGTAATAACCAGAGCACTTTGTCCATTGGCCCTGCACAAACGGCCTTAGGCTGGCTGTGCATTGGTCTGCTTTAGGGCTCCATGTCTGCAGGTAAAAGTAGCTCACCTTGGTAAGTTGTTTCGACTCCAGCAGGACCAGGAGAGAGGGGAGGCTGTGTGAACACTAAGACTGTCTCTTCCAGCAATGGAGGGGGGGGGCGGGGGTGAGGGCCGGGGTGCAGGGAAACGTTCTGCCCCAGAGGAGCCCTCAGGCCACCAAGCGCCGCCCAAAGTTTCCAAGGTGGGATTTGGGATGATGAGTCAGCTCAACAAGAAGCCTGCCCCAATCTCCATTAAGCTGGGAGCCACTGTGAGTTTTGGGATTCCAAGAGTAATGGGTGCTAAGTGTGTGTCTGGTGTTCTTTGGGTTGGGGGTTGGGTTCTTGGCTGTGCTTTTTTTTTTCTTTCCTCAGAAACAAAAACCTGCAGTTATCATAATGAAGATGTGTGTGTATTATCTCTCCTTCACAGAAGCCCAAAGAGCCTACCCCAGCTCTGCCTGCCAAGAAACCTGCTCTCGCTGCAGTATTCAACGAGGATGATGACGTGAGTACAGCACACACATACACGCTCACATACGCACACTCGTGCACACACACACAGAGCGTGTTAACGGTGCTGTTCCCCTATTGCAGAGTGAACCTGAGGAGATGCCCCCCGAGGCCAAGATGAGAATGAAAAATATTGGCAGGTAAGAAACCCAAGGGTGTGCATCTCACTGCGAGTGTGTCTGTACTGCACATAGTCACTGTGTCCATGTCCCAGACTCAGCCTCTGTGGCTGTAGCTCACACAACCAGCAAGCGCTTGAATTTCACAGGAAGTTGCTGTTTTGGTCCGTCCTAGCATGTAGCGTAATACAGGGTGTGAATTATCCATCCATCCATCAAGCAAACATTATTTATACATAGCACCTTCCTACTTGTATTTGTGGGAATGTGGATCAATGACTTCTCCCTTAAAACAAACTGCACGGACCACCTACATACATACGTGTAACCAATCAGACGCCTTCCCCTGCCCTCAGGGAGACGCCCACATCCGCTGGACCCAATTCCTTCAACAAGGGGAAGCACGGATTCTCCGACCACCAGAAGCTGTGGGAGAGGAAGCTGAAGTCTCAGTCGGATAAATAGAGATGAAATTAGGGCTAGGACTGGGAGAGAGGTTTTTTTTTTTAGTCTAGATTCTCAGTGTGTAGATAGAACTCTTTAGTGGTTTGTCTCTTCACAGTGTAAAATTGTAAATATGTAAGGAGACATACATGTGCTATGGAGCGTTGTTTTTTTTTTTTTTGTTTTGTTTTATAAATATACTTTTTACGTGCAAGTGTTGCTCACAGCTGTGCAGTCAGAATGAAAAGATTTGCTCGGCTGTAAAGGTATTTCCCACAGATTCACTGCAGCGAGAATCATTCGAAACAATGATTTACTGCTTTACAGAAATGGTTTACTTTAAAAATGAACGGACTACCTACAGTTTTAGTCCCACCCCCTTTACATTGATTTACAAAAAGAACGGAGTTCATTGAGGCTGATTGGTTTGTGAACTTATACAGTGTAACTCACCCGTTGTTATAATGTATTGTATAATAAACGCATAAAACCACCGTAGACATATTGCGTGATAAATATCTGACCTCATCCTCCGTCACCGTATTGTATTTCCAAACAGAGCAGCTGATGGAAATGTGGTTTCACACGCTGTCAAATTTGCACAATTCTATGGTGTGAGTAAAAGTGCTCTATTTGCATCAGTGCAATAAAAATCAACATGCTTTCTTCTGGTAGATGCAGGTTATTCTTAGGAGATTTATGACCATACTTTCTGAACAGATTTCTCCAGTACCTGCCGAGTTCTGTGATCTCTCGTCTGAGCTGCGGAGTTTGACTCTACGGATACGTGCAGAGGCGAATCTGCAAACACTGCATCTCTGGACTTCAAAGTGCATCAGCTTAACTGTAAAACATTACACCAGCGATCTTCATTCCTGGTGGATTGCAGGGTCTGCTGGTTTTAGTTTTTGCCTTATTATCAGCAACCAATTCAAACCCAAGAAACTGGGTGAGGTAATTGTACTTGACTGCTTTAATTTGATCGATTAAAAATGCCCAATAACAGCCAAAACCAGCAGACCTTGTGGCTGGCCTTGACCAGAATTACATCATAATGATGCATTACATCAGTAGAGTTCTGTTGCACAACTGAAACAGATTAATCTGAAACAGAGATCTCTTCTTTTTTTTGGTAGCAATAAAATTCCTTACTGTACTTTGACACGAAACACCTGCAGTGCAGAAATAAAATGTGTTTCTAGCATCCTATTTGAAACAGTTTTTGACAGTTTTAATTAAGCAATTGTTTTCCACATAGTACTTTGGTCAGCAAGTGATATGTGCGAAAAACATGGGTTGTGATTTGAACAGGGCTCACCATCAGAGGAAATGAGCACACAACAGTATCCTTTTCCTCTTTTAATTTCTCTCGCATTAAGCAGAATTATTTACAAGTGCTGCCAGAAGCACCATGTCCCCAATGGGACCTCATAGCTGTGTATTCTACAGCACACAAATAAACAAGTTCATCCTGCTGGAGAGGAAGGGCCTCACTCTGCTCAAAGAAAATACTCTACAGATGCGTCTGATGCTGGAGATGCATTTCGGTGGATCTCCAGTGTTCACTGCCCAGTCCTGGTAGGCCAGTGTGAACCTGAAGAACAGCAACTGACGCCAGGACATCATAAAAGTACACATTTATAGGAGGAAAGCTGTGGAAATCCATATGGTTTGCCAGGTATATTTTATGTATGCTTCAGAGGCTAACAAAGGAAATGCACTAGTTACTGCTCCTGGTGTGAGCGGACATTACTGGTATCCATTCCATCAGCTGAGCCGGCGCTAGCGGGCGTAGGTTTCGGCCAATGGCAGCACGGCCTGCACAGGCTCGGTGTAGTGCAGCTGGCTAAGGCCGGTTGTTCTGCGCTGAGGCTGGGGCTACGTGCGCGCACACACCCGACCTCCGCGCCAGCGTTACTCCACCTCGGCCATGTGGGCCACCTCCACCTCCACAGTCTGGATGAGGTCGGGGGAGTGGGGCCGGCCCTCGTCCAGCTTGGGCTGGGCGGGGAGCGTGGTCTGCTGGGACAGCACGTAGTTCACCACCTGCATGATGCTCTGGTCGGAGAGCGTGTTGACGGCCCCGGCGGCGTCCTCCGCCCCGCCCACCACCGCCTGCACCGCCTCCACCGTCTCCTCGGTGACCAGCACGGTCTCGATCTCCTCGTCGAGCAGCTGCTGGTCGGGCGGCTGCAGCTCGGGGGGCAGGTCGGGGGCCAGGATGCTGATGGCGTGCTCCACCTGGGTGCCCTGGTTGTGGAACTGCAGGGTGTCCTTCTCCAGCATGATCTTGCCCGGGAGGTAGTCGCCGTGGTACTTGGTCATGTGCTTGCGCAGCGTGCGGGCGTCGATGTGGGCGTCCTGGCACACGGGGCACACGTACGGGCGCTCGCCCGTGTGCGTGCGGACGTGCCGCTTCAGGGACCGGGCGTCGGCCCACGCCACACCGCACGTCAGGCACTCGAAGGGTTTCACGCCTAGGGTCAAAGGTCAGAGGTCATGACCGGAACGTGTTACAGCCCACAAGCCCAAAATCAAACCTTTCAGATGCCTATCCAGTGCTGGGGATGTGTACAGGTAGAAGTTAACCTCAGTGAGAGCTTAAGAGAATGTGACTGTACACATCTGTGTGTATGTGTGTGCGTGTATGCACACGTGTGTGCATATGTGGATGCGAGAGTGTGTATATGCCTGTGTGAGTGTGCATGTGTGTGCGCGTGCATGTACGTGGATGCGTGAGTGTGTATATGCCTATGTGAGAGTGTATGCATGCCTGTGTGTGTGTATGCATATGCCCGTGTGTGTGTATGCATATGCCCGTGTGTGTGTATGCATATGCCTGTGTGAGAGTGTATGTATGCCTGTGTGTGTGTGTGCATATGCCCGTGTGTGCGCGTGCGTGTAAGCGGCTCACCCTGGTGGTTGTTGATGTGGCGCCGGTACTCTCTGAGCTGGGTGAACTTCCTCCCGCAGTGCTCACACTCTCTCTCCAGGTTCTGCTTCACCCTCCCCTTCTTCCCGTGAGTGGCCTTCTTCACATGCCTCCGGAACAGGGCCTTCTCAAAGAACTCCTTCCCACAGATATTACACCTGGAGACGGACAGGTGACAGCGCCCAATCAGAGGCGCGCACTCGGACAGGAAGAACACCAGCGGGTACCACGGGGGGCGGGGCCACTCACTTGAAAGGCTCGGCCACGCTGTGGGACTTGACGTGCGAGTACCAGTCCTTCTTCCAGCTGTAGCACTTCCCGCACACCTGGCACTGGAAGGGCTTGAGCCCCAGGTGTTTGTTCATGTGCTGCTGCAGGTCCTTGGCCTCGTAGAAGCTCTTATCGCAGCTGAAACGGAGGGCAGAGAGCAGGAGAGTCAGCCCCCCCGTAACTCCATGGGACACTGCGGCTGTGCGCGTGTGGGGGTTTGGGTCGATGCGGGTACTCACTGCGAGCAGGGGAACCCCCGCACCTCCGGCCTGGGCTGGTGCCTCTTCAGATGCTTGCTCAGCCCAGAGGCTCGGTGGAAAGCCTTGCCGCATGTCGTGCACAGGTACTTGGACACACCTTTTTTTGGGGAAAAAGCACCAGACATTAAACACACCTGGATTCAAATACAACTAGTGCACCATTATCATATGATAAAACTACTGTACGACACCTGCAGTTGGGTAAAGCACCCATTTGCTCACACAAACACACCTGTTCTAAGGTATCCAACACACGGTCACATAAAACTACACCCATCAGTCAACTAGGTAACTGACAGGTGTAGCTGACTGACAGGTCTAGGTGACTGTTGGGTGTAACTGATGGGTGTAGTTGACTGATGGGTGTAGGCGACTGTTGGGTGTAGGTGAGCAACCGGTGTAGGCGACTGTTGGGTGTAGGTGGCTGTTGGGTGTAACTGATGGGTGTAGTTGACGGATGGGTGTAGGCGACAGACAGGTGTAGGTGGCTGTTGGGTGTAAGCGGGCGGGGCACACTGACCGGTGTGGATGCTGGTGTGCTCCTCCAGGCTCCTCTTGCTGACGAAGGACTTGTCGCAGAGCGAGCAGTGGAACTGCTTGAGGGCGTCGTGCAGCGCGCGGTGCATCTTGAGGCTGTGCTTGTGGGCGAAGGCCTTGCCGCACACGCGGCAGGTGTGCGGCCGCACGCCCGTGTGGTTCAGCATGTGGATGCGCAGCGAGTAGAGCTTGGGCAGGGTCTTCCCGCAGATGTCGCACACGAACTCCCGCTTGGTGCGGCTCTTGGCCTTGCCGTCGCCGGCGTCCTCGTCCTCGGCGGACGCCCGCGTCCCCGCCGCCCGCTGGGTCTTCTGCCGCTTGTGCCGGGCGATGTGGGCGCGCAGCGACGCGGCGTACTGGAACTCCTTATTGCACAGCTGCACAGAGACACAGCCACACAACCGTCCGAACTGTGACAATACTACACTGTCATCACCATCGCTTAACGTCAGAGATACTCAGTTAGCTCATTAAGGGTCATCCCCCATAAATTCCCATCCTAGATGTACCGCTGTAAATTAATGTCAGCCAGCAAGCTAACTCATGCCAACTAATAGTGGCTAGCTTGCTGGGTAAGTACATTAGCTTGGTTAATGTTCCGATTTGCTATTGGCTGTAATTAGCTATGTGACAGGGATAGCTGAGGATTGAATTCTCCCCAAAGTAAAATGTTTCTGGTGAATAACAGAAAGTAGATCTTCTGTTAGAGACTGAACTAGGCAGAAATCAGATGCTTATTTTACCTCTCACAGAAATGTGTGAATTGAGCTCTCAAACTCAAAATTTGGCCCCCAGACCAGCGCCCTATGAGCCACTGCTCCAGAAAAAAAGAAACCTACATGAAACAGTGTCAGATCGGGCAGATTCGTGCACAGAAGTACTGGCGTCACAGGGGTTTGTCACAAATGGAGCGGGTGCTGGTGAGGGTACGTACGCTGCACTTGTAGCCACGGGTCTTCTCGTGCTTCAGTGTATGCATAATCAGGTCGTATCGCCGTGGAAACAGTACTCCGCACTCTGAACACGTGTGTTCGCCCTCTACGGCTCCTTCCGCCACGACCTCCGGCTCCGTCAATCCCGTCCCAGACTGCTCCTCCTCCCCGGGTTCCGCCCCCTTCTTCTTTGTGGGCTGTATCATTCGACCCCGCTTCACCAGCCTCTGAGCCACCTGCAGACACACAGACAGACTGAAACCACACAGCCACCTACAGACATACAGACTGAAACCACACGGCCACCTGCAGACACACAGACAGACTGAAACCACACAGCCACCTACAGACAGACAGACTGAAACCACACAGCCACCTACAGTCATACAGACTGAAACCACAGCCACCTGCAGTCACACAGACAGACTGAAACCACACAGCCACCTACAGACATACAGACTGAAACCACACAGCCACCTACAGACATACAGACTGAAACCACACGACCACAGACAGACACACAGACAGACCGAAACCACAGAGTCACCTACAGACACACAGACAGACTGAAACCACACGGCCACAGACAGACACACAGACAGACCGAAACCACACAGTCACCTACAGACACACAGACAGACTGAAACCACACGGCCACAGACAGACACACAGATAGACTGAAACCACACGGCCACCTACAGACACACAGACAGACTGAAACCACACGGCCACAGACAGACTGAAACCACACGGCCACCTACAGACACACAGACAGACTGAAACCACACAGCCACAGACAGACACACAGACAGACTGAAACCACACAGCCACAGACAGACACACAGACAGACTGAAACCACACGGCCACAGACGGACACACAGATAGACTGAAACCACACAGCCACCTACAGACACACAGACAGACTGAAACCACACAGCCACAGACAGACACACAGACAGACTGAAACCACATAGCCACCTACAGACACACGGACAGACAAACCACACAGCCACCTACAGACACACGGACAGACTGAAACCATACAGCCACCTACAGACACACGGACAGACTGAAACCGCACAGCCACCTACAGACACACAGACAGACTGAAACCACACAGCCACCTACAGACACACAGACAGACTGAAACCACACAGCCACCTACAGACACACAGACAGACTGAAACCACACGGCCACCGACAGACACAGACTGAAGCCATACAGCCAGCTAGACACACAGACTGAAACCACACATCCACCTAGACATACTGAAACCACATAGCCACATACAGACACAGACTGAAACCACACAGCAACCTACAGATACACAAATAGACTGAAATGACGCAGCCAGCTAAATACACAGATTGAAACCACACAGTAACCTACACAGACTGAATCCACTCAGCAACCTACACGGACTGAAACCACACAGCCACATACAGACACAAATAGACTGAAATCACACAGCCACCTACAGACTCAGACTGACTGAATCCAGACTTGGTTAACTCTTTAACGCTAAAGATAAAAACAAAAAATTGTGTGCCTTTATATGCATTCGCAGGTTAAGGTATGTGCACACACTCACTTCTCCTACCTTCTGGATGGCAGACCGAGGGGCCTGGGCTTTTTTCTTGTCCGGTGCCTGTTCCTCCAGGCCCATGTGCAGGCGGACGTACGCGCCCTCTCCAAGCGAGCGCCCTTTCCGAAGGCGCCCCTTGTAGGTGTCGTCCACCGGACTCTCCTCCCCCTCCACCTTTTCCTCGAAGGCGGATCGAGGCTCCGGAGCCTCTGGAGCCTCTTCCACCAGCACCACCTCCTGCTTCACCTTAGCGGGACGCCCCCGCTTGCGTTTGGGGGGGAGTTCGGTCGGCTTCGGGTTCATCGTCGCTGCCTCCTCCGGCGCTGTAGAGGGCGCTGTGGCCGCCAGCTGAAGGGCCTCCGTTGGGGCCACTTTCCCAGGATCCACGCTGATGATAAAGGCCTCTGGCTCTGGTCCCTTCTCCAGCACCACCAACCCCGCCGCCTCTGCCGGAACCTCAGCAGCCTGAGACTCCTCCGCAGACCAGCAGGCCGAGACCACAGCCAGGGTCTCGCCTGCCTCACCTTCCCCTCCCTGAATGACCACAGCCAGGGGCTCATCTGCCCCCACCTCTCCAACAGGGGCGACCACAGCCAAAGGTTGGTCTGCCCCTACATCTTCGCCGGGAGTGACCACAGCCACAGGCTCTTCTGATGCCTGTTCCCCGTCAGGAGTGACCACCGGGGCAGGCTCGCCCGCCCCCCCGTCCCCGCTGTGACTGACCACCGCTTGGCCGTCCCTCTGCACCGTGACCATGTACGCCCCCGCCTCCTCCGCAGGGGCCGGCGGCGTTGCAGATGGGCCGGACACCACGGTGTGGACGTCTCCTTTCTGGTAGACCATGAGCCTCTGCTCCTCCACCTGCTTGTGCACGGACTCGCAGAGCTGCAGCACCTCGGCCATCAGCAGGTGGCGCGCTAACGTGGCCACTTCAGCCATCACGCAGAAGTTGAAGGTCAGGCTGGAGGTGTAGGCAAACTCCAGCAGGGGCAGGAAACTGGACTTACTGAAGCCTGGTGAAGAGGGAAAAAAAACGACTTCAGACTGGATTTTGCAATGAGGGCCATAGTGAGACCTGCAGCCATTACTTTTCACTTTCACAGAAGCCCTCTGCTGCAGTCTCAGCTGGACCCATTCACGCATCGTTCTCTCCTTTGAAGAGGCTGGACTTGAACCCGTCACTCTAATGTTGACTCATGGACACCATCTCAACAACTACTTCAACGTTGCAATCGAGGCCACTGAGCGACACGAGTGCTGTGGTTTCTGCCTTGCTTACCTGAGAGGTCGACCACAGCCTCATGGCTGGACACAGCCCCTTTTTCAATAAAGAGCTGGCTGAAGTAGTCGCTGCAGGCGGCCAGTACGGACTTGTGGGCGCGAAACTCCTCCCCCTCGATCAGCAGTGTGATGTCACAGAACTGATTTTGGAGGCGCTGCTGGTTCAGCTTGTCCAGCGTAGTCTGTCCGTGTTTGGGAAGGAACTGCTTCACAACGCCCTTACTGTCCACCTGACAACCAAACAGAGACCAGAAAGATAAGCCTTAGACGAACATTCTGACCTTTGCCACTCATAGAAATCATTTTGTCTGCTGCTTTAGCAAAACAATCTGTAATGTGAGACAGGAGCTGTGACTGATGTGATAAAAAAATATTCAGGAATTTTAGGAAACATATGGTATCTTGATTTGGTCTTGAGTACAAAATCTCAGAAGGGTCAATACCCTTAAACAAAGTGCTGTATTTAAATCTCTCCAGTACAGATAAGGGTTTTAAAAACAGTCTCATGACTTTTTCAGGTGCCCCTGAGCAACCGAGCACAACGGACACAGAGACGTGTTGGTGTGGATGCTGACCATGTGAAAAAACAACAGGAAGTGCCTAACAGCAGGTATACTAACAAAGACAAGCTCGTGCTTGGCCACAGCAGAAGGGTTTCTGGAGAGCTTGTGATAGACGGACTGGGACTCAGAAAGTCCGATATCCTCCTCCTCCTCATCCTCCTCTTCCTCGTTCTCGTCATCAGGCTCAGCAACAGCCCGCCGTCTCCAACGCCTCCGCCCCAGCGGTGCCCCCGCTGCGTCCTCTGCCCAGCCTCGCCCTCGATCCTGCTTCCCCTGGCACTGACTGCATTCTCTAATGTAGTCCTTCACCTGTTTCAAGATGCCTGAACACACCAGAGCAATGTTAATCACTGAAAACAAAATTTAACTCTCATGGCAACTTGAACAGTTACACGGTTGGAATGAAAGAATTTTGCCTAACAATTCTGTAACACAAATTGTCACCAGAATATCAATTCCTTCAAAGTGTTATTTAAAAAAAGATGGTTTTGAGATTAATCATTTTCAGTTCATAAATACATGAAATTCATAAACGCTATAATTAATTGGACCATTGCATTTACTACCTTTTAGAACTCTTTTCAACTGTCTTTGTATTTATGACATACGTTGAGGTTACAGACTTCTCCCTTACTAATTACAATAGACTGTGCATATTCTCTTTAAAAACTCACTTAAAATCACGAACCCGTTCATTCTAGTTCTCTACTCCAGAGCGCAGATCAGTTGCGTCAGACAGAACTGCATCACTCTTGGACATTTTTAAGAGTGAAAACACCGCGTCGCACTTGCGCTCAGATTATAGAGGCATCACGAGCATCTGCGTCAAGCTCTCAACACACACGATTTGTTTAAAATTTTCACAGTAATTAAAACGGCATTTCGTTAATCGTTAATCGAATCAAGCGAGGTCCGAGGAGGGCCGTTTCTGGATTTCACGCCAACTTCCGCTCATAATTAAATTCAAAATTTAATAATTGATATATTGACTACATTTTCTTATAAATTCCTGAATGACAGCTGTTCCTGTTCAAAACATGAAACATATTATAGACGAATCCACGATTAAAACAACACAAGTGTATGCAGCTAATTAGCTATTTGTCAATATAATTCGTGACAACGAAAACCTGCACACAAATAGGTCCTGCAGGAATGGAATTGGCCATCCGTCATCAAATGGAACCAATGTTATTTGGTCGTGCTTGCAACACACGCACGAAGGGACACCATTTCGAGAAGGAATAAACACCGAAACGGGTAAAACAAGTACAGACCAGACGGTTTGCTAGAGCAATATTATGAGACATTTTATAGTTTTAATTGTGAAGGATGAGGGAAAAAATCTATTTTCAATGCAACGCATTTGTGGAGGAATTCTGTTTCGTTTTGTGATGTTATTTCGCACTTACTGGATGTGAGCTAATGCCAGGAAGTAGACTGTGACACTCGTTGCACTTTACAGACGTTAAAAATAACAACGGTATTTCGAAAACAGAAGGTGTCAGAACACGTGTGTGTCATTTGCAAGCTTTTACCTCTCCACCAGTACTTTTGAGATATTGTGTCCCATGTCTGGTGCTGGTTGAGGTGCTCTCCTCCGGCAGTGATGTGTGCCTCGTCGATGAGTTCCTTCCGTCGCCCGGCCTGAAGCACCACCTCCAATTCGGTGAACTCGTCAAGGCCTTTCTGTCGCCGCTGATAGTACAACGTCCCGTTCCGAACCACATAACATGTAGCCGCCTTGCGAATCTTTCTCTTGGCGTTGCCCTGAGTACCTGGCGCGTACGGTTCCCGCTCGTCAGTCAGATATCGTTGGATTGCCAGGTAGCTTTCCTCGCTCGACATAGCTACCCTCCGGCCCTAAACAAGCGCTTACACAAGAGAAACCTGGCGCATGCGTCGAAGGCAAAAACCTCTTCTTATTAATGTTGTATCGCAAATTTCAATCGGTTACCGATAGCCATAAACCGCTAATAAGTCCTCAAAATCACAATATTTGTATTTAATTTCCAAGGGGGAACTGCTGTTTTCGACCGTGAGGGATGGACTTGCATGGACATACAAAATGGCTGCTGCACAACCGGATGTTTCGTCATTAGAGGCGGCACAAAGCACTGGATTGGCTACTCGAGCAAAAAATTGAAGCAGTCGGTCGCCATGTTACAAGTCCCATAAACAGTGCGCACTGGATTAGCCGGTGTCTGTGTGTCGATGAGAAGCTTTTTTTGTCTTATCTGAAAATGATTATTTCTTGAAGCTGGCCATTTAAAACCGTCACGATAACAGTTCTTTAAGAAATTTACACTTCATCTTATAAATGAATTGTGGTTTACAGCTAAACTAACTAGCGCAATTGCCTGTCAGTAGTGGTATGCTAATGCACAATCGAAATGACATAAATAGACCGAGCACAGATTGCCTGTGTCTTCATTAGTCCAGTCGAGTGGTAACGATAGATCAATTCATGAAAATTCACTCCAAACATTTAATGAAAATCCAGTATCCGTTTAATTTGAGCTTGTGCGATGCTTGCATTGATATGCCTGCGTAGGATTCAGATTCAGAATATTGAGATATTCTGTTCGGCTACTTGTGATTTTTAATAATTTATTTCACTATAGCGCCACCAAGTGTGATCAGTAGCATAAAACCTTTCAGTCAAACTTTCCGGTGTTCAGCTGCACATGATTTGATAGACTGACCCAACAACTAATGGATCACATGCAGAATGCAGGTTGGTTGGTTCGCCGAACTTAAAGTTTCCGCTGAAACATTTAATTAAATGTGCCCGATATGTTTTTACTAATTTTGATTAAATTCGCATAACTTATTCGGTGGAACCAGCACATCTAAATGACGGCAGTGTACTATGGTAAATGCTTCAGGGTTATGCATTTTACAAAAACTGGTTTCAATCAATTGCATAAAAACATGAAATAATTTTGTGGACGAATACAAGTTTCAGAGATTTTCCCCCACTTTTAAAATTTTATATTTTGTGTTTGAATTGCCTTTATTTTATGTATTATGTACAATTTAATTTTAAATTTAGTCATGTGACTTTTGTTTCCATGGCTTCATGTCAATCTATGCCATCTTCAGAAATACAGCATTGAATACTTTAAAAAATCACAATAACTATGTTATCAGTTACCCAAAAGTGCCAAAATGTAATGACAAAGTAAATCTGACCTATACTACAGGACCTATGCTCTACCTACCCGTTTGGTCCAGTAAGTCAGGGGTTCAACAACTCAATACTGGGGAGCCCCCATGTGCATGCTGATTTTTATTATGACCATTGTCTTGAGTAAGAGAGGTTGCTGAAAAATGTTTAAACATTTCTTAAATATACATGTTTTCCTTTAACCAATTTTAACACCATGCAGGCTTTTGTTTGCATTGGCCTTTGGCTCTTGATTTCCCACAAGTTAAGTTTGTGATTTAGCCGTCCATAATTCCAGCACTGCAATATAGTTTAGGGTTTCACCCATCAGTCCACAATTTAATCAATTGCACAACTTTTCTGAAGGTACCACTTGTCATTTACAATATCAGAAAAAAATAAAAGCATTTGTTGATCAAAATAACTTGGGGCTGGGATGAGAACATTGGATATTTCTTTAAGGCATGCATAGCCATTTCTGTTAATGTTGAGCAAATGGTTAATTCATCCATGAAGAAACTTTAAAAGTAAGAGATCAATGAAAAGCTTTTTAAAATTCAGAGTTGCAGTAGTGGTTGGAACAACAACCAGCATAGACCAGGGTCCAGGTCCAGGTTTAAGAATGTCTGGTCTAAAAGACAAAGCATGCCCAAAATTTAGACCAAATATGTTTATTACTAAACAGGTGAACAAGCTGTGGTTTAGCGTTTTCCACCCACACGTGGGGCGTTCATCTTCACGGGCTTGGCGATCTTCTGTTTAGGTGCAGTCTTAGCAGGAGCCTGCAACAGAGAGACAATCACAAGGATGAGTGACATCACACATCTGCACTTACAGTAGAGGCCAGCAGGATATCTTATTTAAAAAAATGATTCTGAAGCTGCCACGAAGCTCAAAATATACCAAATAACATGTTTTTACAACATCACAAGGACGATATGAAACTAAACATCCAGTTTCAGGAAATCCTTCCAAGCTTTACACAAAGACATTTTGAGGATATTGTTTTCCAGTGCGACTTGCACAGATTTTTTTTTTTTTTTAACATACAATCCATGAACACAACTGGATATTTACTGAAGCAATGCAGGTTAAGTATCTCACTCAAGGGTACAATGAGTGTCCCAGCTAGGATTGACCACACAGCATTTCAGTTAGAAGCTCAGTTCCTGAACCATGCTGTCACCCCAATTTACAATCATCAGAGCAAAGTGCAATTTCAAACTTGTGCCATTTTATAACATGTATACAAGGTCATTTTTCCCCCCCACTCCACGGAGCAGAGAATAACTGAGGAAACAATAATAATAGTGAACACATAGTAGATTATTGGTTGGTGTTAACTATTTATTTTTCACTTTTATTTAACCGGGGTAGTCACACTGAGATTGACATCTACTTTTGCAAGTGAGCCCTGGAGCCTACATGTCTTTGGACTGTGGGAGGACACCCACGCAAACATGGAAGACTATGCAATGAGGATCCATGAGAGGATCTGGCCAGCCAGGACTTGAACCTGGAACCTTCTTCCTGCAAGACTTTTGATCCACTACTCTAGAATCAACTACTGAGTTATTTGCCAAATGCATTCAACGGTACCAACATAGGCTAAAGATGACATACTGCACAGCCAACACACAGCAGCATTAAATAATGTCCTGAACGGACAGGGATTAACATTAGGCATTAAAGGTAGCGTGTCCTATGCAGTAAAAAAACAAACTGAATGATATGGGGAAACAAAAACGTCAGAAATATTATTACACACAACAGAGACTTAACTATGTTTTTAGCGTCTTTTTCGATAATAAACATGGATTTTGTTAGTCCTAAAGAATGAGTGTCATAATGGATTAAAGTGCCTTATAATAAATGTAAAGGAACAGCAAGCATGTGCATTTGTGTAGGGGTGTTCCCACTGTGTTTCAAGCTGTGGCAGATGTGGATCATTTAAGCTATAAGTCACATGTGTGGGGGGGAAAAAAAAAACAAGAGTTCCATAAAAGCTGCACTAGAGTATTCTCACTCCTTGGTCCTCGCTCCACTATGGAGCATTAAACAGGTTGTTATGTCCTTAAAGATGGCAGACCTCAATCGTTTTCCGGGTCACAGAAGGACTGAGGAGACAAGGACGGATAAAACAAGCGCTTGGAATGAGCCCTTTGACTTTAATCCATCATTCACTGTGCAGTGTGAGCGTAAAGAGAGGCAGTGAAAAACCCATATGTTAATTTTTATTTTTAAAGCTTTACTGGGTAAACTACCGCAGTACATATCCGGCTTACTGAAATATTACTCCAGTAGCCATAACACTATATCCTCAGAGAAAATTCTCCTCATGGTCCCAAGTATTCGAACAGAACTGGGTAAATCAGCCTTTTCCTTTCATGCCCCGCATGTCTGGAATGAGTTACAAGGCATTCTTAATCTGAAATCCTTACCCTCTCTTGACATGTTTAAAAATATGTTAAAATCAGTTTTTACTGAGCAATGTTATTGCTTTTAGCAACAAGTGCCTTTTAGCTCCTGATCCTTGTATGTCTGTTTTTTTTTTCTTTGGTACGTTTTTAATATGAAACTTTTATTTTCCTGCTGCCATCTTGACCAGGACCTCCCTGGCAGAAGAGATATTGTATCTCAATGGGACATTCCTGGTTAAATAAAGGATAATAAATAAATAAAGATGGACAGTGCAAGATTGCCAGAGAGAGATCACAACCCCAGTCTGGTGATACGCTCACCCCTGGGCCTCAGACCCTTACCTTGGCACTGGGGGCAGAGGGCTTCTTGGTGGCCTGCTTGGCCTTCTTAGCCTCCTTAGCAGCCCTGATCACGACAGAGAAAAGACAGCGTGTAACCAAACACATGCAGATGTGCACCAGCCAAACAAAACCCAACAACTAAAGTATTTTATACCCCGTCTCAGTACTCTGGGATACATTCAATCCCCATACCGTAGCACTGCGCAGTTAGTTCTACAGTAACTCAGTTCAATTCAATAAACTTTATTTACACCCGAGGGGCAATTTATTCCTGGGCCGGGTCCTTACCTGATGGCCTGCTCCCGCTGGGCCTTGCGCACCTCGGGCTTCTGGTTCCGCTTGGCCAGGATTTCAGCCAGGGAAGCTCCTGTAATGGCCCTCTGGAACTTGACTGCACGGCGAGTGCGCTTCTTCGTCACCTCTTCCTGTCAGGGCAGGAAGCAACAGAGCAGTAAGGACCAATGAGCACCAATGTGTGTGGCCCCTAAGACCAACAAGATATCTACACAACAGTACTGACCCTACATTGGTAAAAAGCAGGTGTGTTAAAAAAAAGGTATTGCACATATTTTCTGAACCAGCTAGGGAGCTTTTCCCACACTGACTGACAAAACAGACATTTTACAAAAAGATCCTGAACTTTAGCATGAAAGTTATAACATACACAAAAACAGTCTATGCATGTCAAGCAATAATAAAACATCACAATGAATTCAAATGAACATCTGAAAATAATCTGAAATGAATTCAGTTAGCATGGAGGACACAAATATTCTACAAGTCTACATATCACCAACGTGATTTTCCAGTAATTTTTTTTTCCATATTGTGGGTTGTCATTGTGAAGAACTCAGATGGCTGTCACTCAAGCCTCTAGGCAACTGTGCTCTGATAAGAAAGTTTTAGCGCTTCACATGTAACTCAATGTGCTGAACACAGCCAATGGGACACCTCCCATTTTTCCTTCCTTTCCTCAAGAAATCAGCTTCCATGTCCAAAATGCCCAGCCTCCATGTCAAAATAAATGCCACTTGAAAAAAACAGACCCTAGCAACCCAGATTATGAGCAACCTTACATGTCCTTACATTTTCACAAGATGGAAAAAACAAATTCATGATTAAATTTCCCCTCTACACAGATTACACAGGGTAACACTTTAGGCTGTAAATGCACAGATGCAGCAATTTATACGAGCAGGACCTAGGATATGGACTCAGCTCCATGACCTTTGCACCACATCCCACAAGATTTTACTTTAAAGGCAGCCCCATGTAGACCTCAGGATGAGAGATGTATACTCACAGACTGGCCCTTCTTGTGTTTGCGTCTGTACAGCACAGTCCAGTTGATCTGTCTGGGATTCCTCTTAGAAAGGAAGGCTGACTCGCACTTTGCATTGAGGAACTGGAAAACCTGTGTGAATAAAGGGTGTAAGAATTGCTATCTGCTCTAGTACATACACATCGCACATATCTTACTGAATTTTCCATCTATAAAAGCAGTTAACTACATTAGGTTTCATATAATTATAAACATTAGCACTCAGCCCGGATTCCGTCCCCAACATTTAACTGCAACAAAGCTAAACATAACAGAGCTAGCCGGCATAACCTGCTTGATTATGACAAGTTCTTGTTTGGTGCAACAGAGTTATAATGTAGTAACATTGTAATAATACAGTAGTGTACCGGAATACACTGACCAAGGAACGACAAAATAGGCTTATATAGTGGAAAGAAACCAAAGCAGAGACAGGCTAACGTTGCTCAACGTTACGACAGTTTTCTTACCTTTCCGTCTACCCTGGCATATCGCCGGCCGTGGCCGGGATATATTTTGTATCCGCTAAAGCTGCACAGTTCAACCCTAAATCATGAAAATAAACATGATTATTAATTCGAAATGTTGGGAAAAGTGGTAGTTATTATACAGACGAATTTATTTCATTAATAAAACCTGAGATGGCCACGGATATTCACAAGACACTCACTTCATGACGGCAGCGGAGAAAGGAAGAGGGAGGGGGAGGAATTGTGGGTAATTTTAGAACGAATTCATAATTCGACAAAAAAACGAAATTAATACAAAATACATACAAGTTGGCTTATAATTTTCAATTTATTTTCATAATTAAATTATTAAAGCTAATTATTAACGGTAGATATATCCGACCAATCCGTGTGGTGTTTGGTTGCTTGGTGTAGTACAAGCGGGAAGTATGGCGGCGACAGAGTGGCAATTTGAAGGAGCCCATCCAAAAATGGCGCAGTTTGAAGGTACAGCGCTGGCTAATGTTTAATAATTTCATATTTTACGGATCTGAACTGTATTTTATCCTCTGAACTTATATTTACTGCTTGTAACTGAGAAACATCATGTAAGTTCAAGCACACTTTTGTTTTGAAATATGCAGGAGCTATTTCAGAGCGCTGCAATATGGGTTATGTAGTTCCACTGGATACGCCTCATACAATTTCCTTATTATTAACAGTCAAATAAAAACTACAGTTTCCAGCATATCACACAGAACCATGGTGACAGTTACTGTTGCAGGCGACAGGTCAGTGCATCGACAATATTGCAGATGTTGCCAGCATCACACATAAGTTGTAGCCTAAAGCTAGGTAATACTATAAAACAAAATATATTCTACGAGTGTCTTTGTCCTGTTTTTTTTTTAGCGATCTAGTAAACTGTTAAATATATACAGCGCATAATTTGTTTTAAGGTGTAACCAGATAGCCGCCTTTCCCGCATTAGCGAGAACAAAAAGCAAGGAATGACAGACATTACATCTTCTAGCTGCGAGGATACTAGCCAGCTAGCTAATGGGTTTGTCGGATACGTCTAGGTTGGTTACCCTTTACTACTGACTACCTAGCTATCTGGCATAGTTAGCTTTAGGTAGCAATAGGCTCCAAGGTAGTTTATAATAATTCTGATTTAAGAAATCGACATAATTTGAGGGAAAATGGGCGTACCGAGTCTGACGTTGGACACCAACGGTAAGTTGTAACGTAATTGTCACCTAACTGTTATTGTTATAATCGAACATGGCTAACTGTCAGTGGATATTGGTGCGAAAGGTTAGCTATTGTCGCTATACGTTATGCATTAGAAAACCAGCAAAACAATGATACAACGGCATTCTATATATGTATATATTGTGTATGTGTGGGTTGGGGGGGTTGGGTTAAAGTGGAAGCATATAATGTATTCACACATCCACGGTGGAAATGATGTTAATGTTTTTATGTGTTATACTGTATGCAGGGTCAATGGTGGACCTGTCAGGCCAGGGCCTCCAGAAACTGGAGCCAAACTTCCCCTGTCCAGCAGATACTCACACACTCATTCTGGACCGAAATCACATCATCAAGCTGGAGCACCTGGAGAAAAGCCACAGGCTCCAGCAGGTACCACTCACTTCATGTCTTAATTTACTGGACAGATGGGTCTAAGTCATTCAAGAGTCAGCGCCCATTGATTCATCACAAATAAACAGTGTCGCCTCAAAGACACCTGATGTTATATTTTAAAGAATAAAAATGAGAAAATGGTGTGCAGACAAGGAACAGAGTAACATATTGTAAGTTTCATGTTGTATACATATGAAGTTCATACTCAGTGTAAGATCAGTGGCAGAAATGCAGACCCTTAATTGCCATCATGACTCTTTTAAGTTGCACTATATGCAAACATCTGCTATATATGGTTAAAAATATTTAAAAAAAAAAAAAAAAAAGTAATTAAGGTTTGCTATCTATAATGCACAAAAGAGTTAAGACTATGGAGGACTAGGCTACAGCTGTATATTACAGGAGTCAGTTTGTTCCCGATGGGATTAAACCCATTTACCGTAAGACAAACAGTATTCCCAAAACACATTTCTGTATGTCTTGTAACACTGTCAGCAATTTACGTGCACTCACACTGGGAAACCTTCTCTTTTTTCTGTGCCAGCTGTCAGTTGCCAGTAACCGGCTGGTGCGCATGATGGGAGTTTCACAGCTTACTTCACTTAAGGTTTTGAATCTGCCCAACAACAGCATTGGCTACATTGAGGGCCTGAAAGAACTGGTGCACCTGGAGTGGCTCAACCTGGCTGGGAACAATATAAAGGTAACAACAGTCCGCAGTCTGCTTGGGGCTATGGAAACAGGAATATTATTCACAAATATATGTGCATAACCTTAATCCTCCACTATTTTCCTACTGGCTTTCCAAAATGGAAAGCCCTTCTACTTAGCTGGGATCAAGGGTAAACAGTGAAATTTTGGAGAAACTTTACAGCTTTTCTTCACAATTAAGTTTGGAAGTGCAGCCAGTGTTATGTTACATAGTCCAATTTGCCGCACAACCTCTTCTGGGCTCAGACAAATGAGGCAAGACCGTGAGTGAGTGAGTGAGTGAAACCCTGAGTTTCCCTCAAACATGGTCACTACACCCCCCCGTTCTCTGAGATATAGCTTGCAGGCATCACCCAGAATGATCATGAACATGAGGCCTGGGTGATGTCACAATTATTGGGAATGCAGTGGGCTGAAATGGGCGTGGACTCTGGGTAGCGTCACTCTTACGGTGGCACAAGTTTGCGTAATGTCAGACTGACATGGGTGTGGACTCTCTTTGAAGGTCATGGAGCAGCTCAACACCTGTGTGGCCCTCCAACATCTAGATCTGTCTGACAACAACATCTCCCAGATCGGTGACCTGACCAAGCTCTCTGCCTTAAAGGTGAGAGAGGCCTGTGCTGGTTGGACAGCACCGATGTGTGTGTTAATGGGAGTTACACTGGTGTTGGATTTTGATTGGTTCTGACCCTGGCAGACACTTCTCCTCCACGGGAACATCGTCACCACGCTGCGCGCTGTCCCCGCCTTCCTGCCCTCGCGGCTGACCATCCTCTCCCTCGCGGAGAATGAGATCAGAGATCTCAACGAGGTAACGTCCTCCTCCTCTGACCGGCTTCCTCTTCACTGTCGCACACATCTTCATATCTTCTCTCCTTTCATCTCTCTACTCCTGCCTTCTGCTTCACTCTCATCCCTCTCGTCTTCTCCTTACCTTGGTCCTGCACTCACCCATCTCTGAGCTCCCCGCTCTGACCTCACCCACCTCAGACTACTCTTCTCTGATCACTTTCCCATAAATCATAAGCTCAAGGTTAGCCGTGAACTCAGTGTATTCTCTTCCTCTGTCTCTCTCTCTTATCTGCTGGACAACATAGGTATCTTACCTGGCACCTCTGCTTGACTTGGAGCAACTGTCAATCATGAGTAACCCCTGTGTCATGGCAACGCCCTCTCTGCCTGGATATGACTATCGCCCATATATTGTGAGCTGGTGTTTGAGCCTGAAGGTCTTGGACGGATATGTGGTGTCGCAGAAGGAGGGGTGAGTGTAACGCACGGAGTCTGTTCAGCCCTGTGCAATTACCCATAATCACCCTCTGCGTCTGCACAAGAGAATGATTCTGTTTTTCACTCCCGCTTTGAGTCTACTGCACGTCTCATTGTTGCACTCTCAGGTCTGTACATTCTGTTATTCACTCGTAGCGGGAATCTAATTGGAGACGGAAGGGAGGCCTCAGATTACTTTGCATGCATTAAGTCTTATCTCGTTGTCAGGCTGATCAATCTTATTTTGATTTGCTTTAATCCTTTATTGTATATCCCCACTGTCCATTACACTGAACCAATCTATTGCAACTGAAAGCTCCACTCAAGAGAAGCTACTTACAGACTTCGCTACCATATCTGAAATCTCTACACAGCTTAGATGTGCTCAGTTTCAGTGTGCTCCCGGGTTTGTAAGTACCCCCCTGTCTGCCCCGTTGCCCCCCCCGCCCCGCCCCCCCCCACCCCCGTGTGCAGGCTGAAGGCAGAGTGGCTCTACAGCCAGGGCAAAGGTCGCTCTTACAGACCAGGGCAGCATGTGCAGCTGGTCCAGTACCTGGCCTCCGTCTGCCCCCTGACCTCCTCTTCCGCACTGCAGTCCGCTGAGGACGCCAAGTTGGAGAAAATCCTGAACAAGCAGAGGTAGGAGGCTGGCCAGTCTGCTCCAAAGCAGGCATTCGAGATTGGTCATTTAGAGTCACAGTAATCCTCATCACGCAGCCCAATGATTGGCTCTCACACACATATTACACTTATCTCAAGACCACCTGAATTTAGCTGAAAGATTGCCAGTGTACATCCCATAGACCAGGGGTACTCAAATCTGGCCCTCACGGTCAGTTTTCCATGCTGATTTTCTTTTCCACCCGATAGTTAATTGGTTGACTAATGCCACTGATATGCCATAGATTTACCTCGCCTGGTCTTCCAGTCCTGATTACCTGATTAGAGGGGAAGAATGAAAACCCTTGAGGGCCAAATTTGAGTATCCCTGCCATAGGCATACATGCAGCTGGAAACAGCCCAGAGACCGTCTGCAGTTATCTACTGGCACAGCGGACCCAATCCCAAACCGAACGAACAGGGACTCAGTTACCATGACAACACAAAGAGTAAGAGCCCTGGGGGCGCAAGGTATATTAGCTCTGCGTCTGAGCAATTGAGCGTTGCCAGGTCTGCGGTGGGGCGTCAGCACTCTGCAGAGTGCAGTGCCATGATGGGTTTGTGTGCCTGATTCTCCAGGCTGCACCAAAGACAGCTGCTCCAGCAAACCAGGAGGGAGGCCTCCCCCAGCCCGCCCCGCCCCACGCAGCTGGACGTGGAGCAGCTCCACCCCTGCCACGCCCTTCCGGGCGGAGTCAGCAACAGGCCAGGCACACCTGAGGCTCCTGCACTCATCAAGCACACAGGTACGAGAACAGGCAGCTAGTGCTGAAAAACAACACCCTGTTACATCACTATAACCCAAAAGACACCTTGTCACTCACCACGTCCCTGAAGGCCCGTGTGTGCGCGTGACTCCCTCTCCCTGTACACCCCCCTGCTGTTGCTTCCAGATCCTGGGGTGCAGGTGAACAGCTGGCTGGGTAGCGATCACTCCTACGCGGCGCCCCTGGCTGGCCGCACCCCCCCGTCGCACGGCGAGCCCCTTTACCTGGAGGACGTGCAGACGGACGAGGACAGGCTCCACTGCAGCCTGCTGTGCTCCGAGTCCACCTTCCTGTACCCCTCCCCCCCCCAAGCGCCGGCGCACGCAGCGCAGTCCGACAGCGAGGAGGAGACGTACGAGCCGGACTCCCTGGCCCCCGACGCCCCCCAGGAGCCGCGGCGCGTCGCTGACGGGACCGCCGGCCTCCCGCTCGCGCCCCGCGACGCGCCCCAGGCGGCCGGGCAGGACCCGCAGGCAGACGGGGGGCGCCGTTCGCTGACAGACGGACCCTCGCTGCAGACGGACGGAGAGCTGGTCCCGGGGGCGTGCTCGGACTGCGCCGTGCTGGAGGCGGAGCCCCAGCAGGAAGAGGAAGTGGTGGCGCGGTGTAACGGGGCGGGGCTCGGCGCGGGGCTCGGCGCGGGGCTCGGCGATGGGAACGCGGCGGCCGCGGTGCGGATCCAGGCCTGGTGGCGAGGCCTCTCCACCCGCCGGTTCCACCCGCTGGCCAAGGAGGTGCGCTCAGAGATCCGGCTGCGCAGGATGCAGGAGCACATCGTCTACCTGTCTGCAGAGATGGAGCGGTACGGCCCGCACACTCTCCTTTCCTCTCACCCCACACACACCTGGCCTGCTACACCACCCCACACACACCTGGCCTGCTACACCACCCCACACACACCTGGCCTGCTACACCACCCCACACACACCTGGCCTGCTACACCACCCCACACACACCTGGCCTGCTACACCACCCCACACACACCTGGCCTGCTACACCACCCCACACACACCTGCCCAGCTACACCTCCTCACTCACATTTGGAACAAGCGTTCTCTGCTATTCCCAACCAACAATGTTTGAAAGTTGGATTTAGAAAATGTGTGCTACCTAATTAGGCTGTAAAATTATTAAATGAATAACAAAAATAAAACTTACACCTCATGTGAATGCAACTGAATGAGCGAATGAAACTTGGAGCAGATTACACAGTACTAATGAGAGAGAGGGTGCTCACTGTACACTGCTGTTGCTTCAGATTGACCTTACCATGCACACGGTCAGGCCAGAGTACACACTGACCCAGCAATGAGATATTTCTTCAGATTGTAGAGAGAAGCCATGGGTCCTATGCATAAAAACAACAATGTCTCATAACCCACAACACTGAGATATGCCCAGGCCTGAAAGAGTAACACCAAATGAGTGGACCTTGAAGTGGTTGTGAGGTTACACAGTAAGAGTGCCAGGCGCCAGATCTTGTGGCACAGTCTGTAGAGTGTCCGACTTTCAACCCATACACACATCCCCTCATTCAACCGGAGTATGGTTCCCCTCCACGGTATCTACTGTACTGTACTCTATCTGTAACCCTCTCCTCTTCCCCCCGTATGAATAAAGAGGAAAAAGTACATAAAGAGGGGACACTGTCTGATCTCTTTTAAAAAAAAAAAAAGAAGGAAAAAATCAAAAGATGTTCAATACATGAACAGCCAGAGCTGAGAACGCTTGTGCTCAAACCTCTGTGTGACGTGTGTCTAGCCCCCGTGTATTAACCCATTTCCCTAAATAATACAGCAGCTCATATTAACCCTATTTCCCATGTCTTCCTACCGAACACGACTGACCTGAACTGGCGTGTGGCGGCCGGGCTGTACAGGATGCAGAGAGAGCAGGAGGAGGAACGGCTGCAGAGGCTGGTGCAGGAGGAAGCGGTGCGCTTCTTATGGACGCAGGTGAGCGTCTCCGTCCGTCCGTCCGTCCGTCCGTCCGTCACGCCCACCTGCGCATGGCGCAGACGCAGGGTGACGGTCTCGCTCGCACCTGACTCCCTCTCTTCCTCCCTGCAGCTGCAGTCGGTGTTGGAGTGGCAGCGGTCTGTGCAGGAGCAGCTGCAGGGCGCGTCTCGGTCACAGCTCAGCGGACAGCGCCCCCTGCAGGCCGCGGCTGCGAGCACCCTAAACCCGGCCTGCAGCGAGGCCTCCTTCCCCGACTCCGGCTTCCAGTCCACAGGCGACCCGCAGGGGGCGCTGGAGGACAGCCTCTGCAGCGGGACGGGAGAGTCTGTGGAGACGGTGCGGGCTGGCAGGGGGGGCGGGGCGGCCACGGAGGTCGGGGAGGGCGCGGGGGCCGACAGCCAGGACAGTAGTCTCCTGCAGCAGTACCTCTCCTCTGTACAGCAGCTGGAGGAGGCCGAGGAGGGGGCCAGCGACCGAACAGGAACACCCCTGGCACCCTCCCCTATCCCAGAACTGGCAGTGCGTGACTCCCCCTCCGGCGTGAACAGGAACGAGGAAACGGAACGGCAAAAGATACTTCTAGAGGCTGGAATATGAGGCCTGGCGTATCACACGTACACACGTATACCCTAACACACACACAGTATAAATATGTACATCTCTCATATGCAAACTATGCTACCTGAAGTGCAAGGTACATGAACACACAAAGTCAACAACTGTAGGACAGAACTGTACAAATATATAGACAATATAACAGACTTAATATATAATGTAAACCAGGCATTTGAGTTTGTACGGAAAGCCAGGCCATCTTCTGCTAGTATCAGCAGCTGTGGTGCATGCTGGGTAGAACAGCCTGCAGGCTTGTAACCAATCCCACTGGCTTAGCCTGCTGTCTGTACTCACCATAGTCTGGCTCTTTTAATTATTTGTTGATCTTACGAAGCCTATGTAAACCAGACTAGAGCGCAGTTGCGGTTTTAGCTCTTAGTTTTGGCTTACCTTGGCTTTTCGAGGTTTAAACTCATTTTCATGTTTGTTGGCTACCTTGCTTTTGCAGATGCGTGTCAGGTTGATCCATCCATGCCTCTTCTCCAGCAGATCCAGTTCCTCAGCTGGGTAGAGTTTTTAGTTTCATAGCAGTAAAACAAGGAATGCTGATTTCCATAATCCTGTATACAGCATCTGTATTGTCTTCTCTCAACACAATTTGTGTTTTATGTTTCAGTTTATATTAAAGATTGACCGATTTTTTAATTAACACGTTGTGAATATCCCTCTGTTAAGTAAAATGGTGTTCTGTAGACTCGCAGTAGCGACGCCAACCATTCCACTGGTTTTTTTCCCAGAGGCAAGGACATTTTTAACTGGTTTCATCTGTTTAATGTCTAATTAAATTATGAATCAATAAAATACAGTTTTAGGTGTGATGTTCTCTACTCAAAATCTAGAAATAGACAGCAGACCTGACCATTTGCATTGTGAAATCAAAAACTACCAATTATTGGAATTATTAGCAGGGCTGCTGTTGTGGGGGATAACTGGGTATGTTGTCCTGGGCCCTGGACTTGGGGGGGGAGGTTAAGGGTCTGTGAATTTCAACCCGCAGCCCTGAATATTAGTGGTGGTAGTAGTAGTTGTAGTAATAGTAGTTGGAGTAGTGGAAGAGAAATATTGGTAGAAGCCATAACTATTTCTCTGTTTTTGCAGGGGCGGGTAATATATATATATATATATATATATATATATAAATATTTTTATTATTATTATTAATAATAATAATAATAATAATAATAATAATATATTATAAAATATTATATTTGGGACATTGCAAGGAAATATCAGCCCACTAAAACCATGCAATGCAAAACAAGTGAATGTGTAAATGTGTGTTGCTAGGGGGCCAGAGGTCTTCGGGGAAAACGTACTTAAGCCCACTTCCCATCTTACAGTTGATTCCATATATTATCATTTTTAAAAGAACTATGGGCACTGGTTTGGAGGTAGTGGGTCAAGCAATACCAGAATAAGGCAGAGGCTATAATGGTACCACAGGTCTTATGACATGGTTATTTTTGGCTGATCGAGTTAACTAGTGTTTGCTGTTAAAACCACTGCATTGAGGAACCATAGATTTCAACATATTCTCACTTGCTTGACCAACAATTTAACTTCTTCAGCGATGTTGCATCTGCAGGCTATTGAAATGGGGATTTTTTTAGCCTGGTCTGGCACTATTGAGGGTTTTCCTGAGAATTATGTTCTATAAATGAGGTACATTGTCTCTGTCCTCAGTAATATCTAACAGTAATATCTGATTGTTTACAATTGGAACACAAAATATTTTTGTATTTCAAGGGTGGACTCCAAAATGTAACTGAATGGTGTGACATAGATGTTAAAACAGTCCATTATATTATAAAATATTATATTTGGGACAGTCCAAAAAGCAATCAGAACTATGACTAATTAATTAGACTCAAAATGTGTTTTGAAAATTTTTCATGATTTTAGGAGAAAGAGCCTAAATGATAATGCTTTGGGCTTCTGTAGATTTAGGAGGAGAGGTTTAAATGGTGAGTTGATGTGTACAGACAGATGTGCACACTGCGACTTCGGCTCTTTCAGAGACATTTGCTTAATTGTGACTGGTTACGCCCTTAGTATTCCTTCTTGACCTTAAATAATTTGTCATTGTGTTTACCTTGCCGATTAGTTTGTTGTAGCTAATAAACCGATGAACAGTTAACCAGAACAACGGGTGCCGTGGATTCGGACTGAACTGGAAAGGGTTAACTTAGGGTAGTCACTAGCCTTGGCTACGTCACTGCACCGGATATCATCACAGCTGCTTTATATTTTGATGCCTGCCTGCTACCCTGGTATAATCATAATACAAGTCTGCAGAGTATGGGTACTGTAAGAAAACTGATACATTCTGAGCTTCGTACAAATTGAAGCAGGTACTGCATGTAATAGGCTATACGTAATCCATGGCACGTGAACTAACTTAGCTATGTGTTTATATAACCACCGTGGTGTTACCAGTTAATGCGAGTCGTTCATTTAAGTAGCCTATATTCCTGGAAAGCCCCTCTTGGACTCCAGCGTTGACTTGGCTGTTTCACCGTAGGACTGCATACTGTACGTAAGTTATCCTAATCAAATTGCAACCTCCGTTTAACTCGAGCTGTATTTTAGAATGAAGTGGCGACACCGGGTTCATTTTCTTAAATGAACAAACCAATGTCAACTAATGTAACCAATTTAGCCAGCTGAGCTTTCTAATCTTGCTAGCTTGTGGAAACGCCGCAGTAAATGATAAGATGACTCCTGCGAGGCCAGTTTACACAAAGATCGTGGCCAGACAAAGGTTCCAGAAGTAGGCTATAGTCTAATCATTCGTGATTAGACACGAATGTCGATGTAACGTTCTCGTAAAATTGCTTATTACAGCGAAGGGTCCCTGACTTGTTTACGTTTTTGTTTACATTCTGGACAGATGTTACCGAAAGCGAATCGTAAAGGTTATCCATGCAGGACCTTCGACACAATTTCTTGGTGTTTTGCCGTTTTCCGACTCCCCTGCAAGTGAATCCGCACGTCAAGCTGTCACCATGCTATGAATTAAAAGTTAAACGATAATACTGTGTATTGCGGTGACATCGAAGCCGAACCTTATGTAGAAAAGCTTGGAGTATTAAGACCGTTAGCCTTTGGGAAATATTTCAGAGCTGTCAATATTATGGGCCAATAAAATTATGTATCCAGATAAGTAACTTCGATATAGACATGATAAGCCTTGCAGTCATGTTGAAGAGGGTCATGTGGAAGTGTGGGTTTCATTTTTTTCATTCTATTCTGTCTTTCCATGTTCCCCTAGTTTTTTTTCTTGGGTGGCCAGTTCCTGTTGTCAGGAAGATAAAGAATGTCAACACACTATCAACATGGGGACAGCAGACTGTGACTCTGGCTTACATGATGGCAGCGGGATCCAGTGAGACTGTCGACGATGTGGGGAAATCTGCCCAAGTACACACCTTTGTTCCTGGTACTGGCAGTGTCAGGACTCATCTTATTGCTCCGCAACATACACACCTTGGAGGTAAGGTAGGGGATGGGAGGGCAGACTCGACGGAGGCTGTGGGGGTTTGCGTGTTGATCAAACGGGATGTACGTGTAAACGGGCGTACCTGAGAGCGGTGAACCCATGTGTCATGTCCCTCAACCTTTGCCGCAGTGGCGGTCGAAAGGAGTACCTGGTGTAGTCCTGTCCGCGTAGCTTTGAACGTACCCTTCACATGCATTTTGATGTAGACCCACCCTCCTGTTTCTAGCCCAGGGATGAAGTCTTCAGGGTCCTCCCTTTGGGCTGCTGTGACCTGTGAAGATGCGTGAGCTGATGCCTTAGACCAGTGGTAACCATCCCTGTTCCTGGACATCTACCGTCCTGAAGGATGTCATTCCAACTCTTTAAAAAAAAAAAAAAAAAAAAAACACACTTCATTCAAAAGCTAGAGATCTCGTTAAGCTGCTAATTAGTAGAGTCAGGTGTGCCAAATTAGGGATGAAATGAAAACCTACAGGATGGTAGCCCTCCAGGGACAGAGTTAGTTACCACTATCATAGACAAACGCAGTAAATAATTCACCATCCCTTGTTACACAACAGCCACGTTTGCAGATGCCTGCCCTCACTTTCGAGTGGCCCTTATGTAAACGGCACTTATAGTTAAGTGCAACTAAACAGGGGGAGTCATTAGGAGAAACATTCTTCATTAAAAAATGAAGGCTAGAGGAAGAGGGAGAAACTGCACCACAGATTTCATTTTCATCTGGAGCCACAGCCAAAGTAAAATAATAAATATATACAAAAGTGCCCAAACACAAAATGTGCAGCAGAATTTAATAGCCAGTTACAGTACAAACAATCCTCAGAAGTGCATTTTTGGTTGCAACCCCCCAAACGCACACACTGAGTCAACCACCACAAATACATTCTCAGCCTGTGGGAAACACTGGAGGAGTGGTTCCTGGAATCCAATTAATGGCACAATTGTACAGCTGATGAGGAGAAATCCGATATTGCCCGGTTCTTACTGAAAACCTTGCTCAGATCAGCATACTCAGGGGGTACTTGAGAGGGATTTGGGGAAACTGGGTGTCGGGATTAGGAGAGTTGAGCGGCAGACAGGTAGTTTGACAGGATGATCCCCAATCCATCAGGTTGCCGGTGGACCAGTCAAAATGAGGACTGTGGTGAATTAACCAGGGGTACCAAGAATTAACCAGGGGTAACCAAGAATGGACGTTACCCAAGCCAATGGGCCTGCCATCCCGGGCTCGCACAAGTAGGGGGCATCCTATGTTTGGTGTAGGGGATTCCCCAAAGATGTGCCAGGCTAGAATGAAGAAAACCACATGTTCAGAAAGGCCTGAACTGTGCAACGCTGGTTTCACTCGGAGAAGGTGGCAGGCAGGAGAACAGTCGTAACCGTAGGCCTGGGAGTGGTGGTCAGGCTTGACAGGATTTTCTGAGCCCTGGTTTTTCCCCTCAGCGCTGGGCAGGCTGCTCGGAAATTCCTTGGGGCTCCCCGGTACAGGCAGCATCCTTCCTGCATCCTCCGGTCACGCTCCTGCTGGGTCAGTCTGGGCTGTCCTAACGGTACAGGAACTTGGGTCAACCCTGCTGGGCTAGGGACAACTGATGAACTGGGGGGCTGGGGTTGGGTGATGAGACGTCAGCTCTCCTCTCCACTCTCCTAGCAGATTGTCAGTGCGAATGGCCAGGGTTAACGAGAGACTCTAGGTTGTCCTCTAGGTGAGGGAAAGCCAGTCGGAGAATCGTGGACTATCGAGTTCCACACGCTCGTAGCCGACAGCAGGTGGAATCCTGAGGTCCTCATCTCTGTCCTTCCACACAAGGATTCCACACTCAGGATTCCACCTGCTCTCGGCTGCGAGCGCGTGGAACTTGATGTTCCACCACACCCCCATGGTCCCTGGCAGAGGACCAACAGGACACTCAAGAAACCGCAAACATGTTTGTTTTTCCTTTTCCTCGGTTTTGTTATTTTGTCACGCGCATACAGCATTAAGAACAGATTGGTTAACTGATGTTAAAACACCCGGCCACTCTTACAAGATGTATTTTATATGACTGTGTTGACATTTCTGTTTTACAGTCCTTATGAAAATAAATGGCTAGTGTCACAATCACGTGTGGTTAAGATGTTAATACTGTGGAAGAGCTCCTCCCCATCATAGTGTGAACGTTCAAAAACCTGAACAAGGAGAGGTACAACCTGCCTCTGCAGCCATAGACAGCAACTTTAGCGTTGTGGGCTAGGCACATCAGAGCTCCAACACAGTGAGTTCTCCAAGTTGTGGTATGTAGAACATGCAGTCTACCCCTGCAGCCATATATATATATAATATATATTTAGACATTGGGTGGTGAACTAGGCTTCATGGAGCCTCAACACATGGAGCTCACAAACCACCGCAGACAGAAGTCACAGTCACAGACGTATATCAATTATCAAGAACGGATTACCGCCAAACTCCTGAATCCTGAAGACGGTCTCATTTCAGCAGTACAATTAAATTAACAATTAGTTCTTTTTATCCCATTACTATTTCATTGACAGCCAGAAAGACATCGTCCAGTACAGTCTGGAAGGTTGTAGGAAAAAAAGCCCTTGTGTACTGTACATACTGTACTGCGGTCTTGCCAAGTGTAGATGGAGAGGCGCACCGGTGAGAGCAAATAGCAGGTCCTGTCGGTGACGCCAACTTTTGAGACATCAAAAGTTTGTGTGAGGCAAAAAAAAACTGTTGATAATCAGGTTCTTTATTCAGCAGTAGGGGAGTCAGTTCAGTTCGCACAAAAAGACTGACTCCCACTGAGGGGCTGGCCCTCTGGGCATTTAATTTATATAATTCATGTCACATTATTAATTTGCATTAAGCATTAGCAGTGTTTTCCACAGGTCTGTATATACAGTTAAATGCTAAAGTAAAAAAGGGGGCAGGGCCGGCACTCTCTTCCCATCGCAGTTGTTCCTTTTTTAATTCTAAATGACTAATATTATTTTGCCATTTGCGTCTGATTGGGAAGACCTGTTTCACAATGACACCACAGTTATGAAAGTTACTGCACTGGTCTTTGCTTTATATCTCTGCTGTGCCAATATTTATTATCTGTGGATCAGTTCCTTGTTTGTATTGTAGGTTTTATAGGTAAAGGGGACTACTGCACAATCACAGTTCTGCTCACAAGTGCTGGAATCAAAACATTAAATTTAAAAAAGGACACAGAAGCGCTGAATGAAGGTTTTTGCCTGAAAGCTTAGTTCTTTATTAAACACTTGTAAAATTTGAAATGTAGGAAATGTGGTTGTCCTTCTTTTTCAACTTATTGTATGTTTTATGAATTCTGACTTTGACCCTCAAGCCAGAAAGCTGCTAGAATTGCATTGCTGTTTGTTTCTTGTTTGCTAGAAAGAGGTTTTCTTTTTTGGATTGTCAATTTTTTTGGCATTTTTTCTTCTTTTTTATTTTTTTCCCCATTCTGACCCACGGGGTGCAGGCACAGTGGCAAAATAAGGGTGGGGGTCTCTTTTCCGTCCTGTATTTCATGGTGAATTCACCAGCCATTTGCATTCTTGCTTGTTGGACTGTGAACTCAACCTAACTGTAAAAACGTTGGCTTTGGTCCCACTCTGCCTCACCCCCCCCCCCCCCCCCCAACAGAAGTTCAACTGTCGGACTATTTCGGCACTCCATCAGCTCCAGAGCAAGCTGGACTCAGCCCTCAGGTCCACGGGCCTGCTGCAGCTGGACCGGAACCGGAGTTACTGCGGTTCCCAGGGGCCCGAGCTGTCCGCTGACGAGGCCGCGGAAGAGCGCCACCTGCTGGAGTCCGTGGCCTGGCCGGAGCCGCGGCTGTCCGCCGCGCCCTTCCAGCAGAGCAGCGATCCCAGCAGGAGCTTCTTCGTAATCCTGTCGCCGGGCGGGGAGTGGCGCGTGGGCGGCCAGCTGGAGGCGCTGGTGCACATGCACGACTTCCACGGCCAGCCCAAGCGCCACGGCGGCGACTTCCTGCTGGCCCGCCTGCTGTCGCCCGAGCTGCGGGCGGGCGTGGCCGGCCGCGTGGTGGACCACCAGAACGGCTTCTACTCGGTGCTCTTTTGGCTGCCCTGGGCGGGGCCGGCGCAGGTGGAGGTGACGCTGGTGCACCCCAGCGAGGCCGTGCAGGTGCTGCGGCGGCTGCGGGAGGAGAGGCCCGACCGCGTCTACTTCAAGAGCCTCTTCCGCTCCGGCTACTTCTCCGAGACCACCGTCTGCAACCTGTGCCTGCCTCCCCACCAGCCGCTGTGCAACTACACCGACCACCACACGGGGGAGCCCTGGTTCTGCTACAAGCCCAAGCTGCTGGACTGCGACACGCGGATGAACCACTTCAAGGGAGGCTACGAGAAGGACCTGCTCACCAGCCAGGAGGCATTGTTCTTTCAGAGGTGAATAACCTGGGCGAAGGCCGGTTGGGGTGGGCGAACGCTTGCATTGATTTCCAGTTCAGGACCAAGACCAGTTCAGAACTTGTAAATGGAAGTGAAAGGAAAAATTCACCAAAAACAAAGAAATTAAAAGACGTGTAGTGCCATGGTTTATAAAGTAGCGATCCTAAATGTTAAATGACACGTGTTGACAAATTTGAGAGGAACACCACTCTTGAATGTGCAATTGTACAGAATCAATCATACATTTTGCGCAGGTTGTTCTCCTCTGTCAGTTGAGCGAGTAGACGTGTCAATACAATGTTCCTCTTTTAAACTTCACCTCGAAAGACAATGAATGCAGTTATTTTTGCATTTCATTTGCCTCAACCTCCCATAGTTCATTGTCGTCAGTTTGTACATGATGTCAATGAGATATTGGTGAAACCCTGGATGCTGCTTTTGCCAGGCACAACAAAAGATTGGGTTTTGAAGTGTTATGTGTTCATAACTGAACGTTAAGGGACTTAAACTCCCATTATGAGAATGCATTTGACCTCATTCACAAAACTTGTGAATCATTCTTACTTATTTTCTTACTTCTTACTTCTACTTCTTCTTTTGTTCTTAAAAATGTTCCTATGTAAAACCAGTATGGGATTCATGACACACACAAAGGTGCAGACCTTTGTTTTTGTGCATATCCCAGGTGTATGAGATGAATACGATTGCACATAGAATTTAGTCAGCATTTATGCGATTATCGTAAGGAAGATTAGCTGCACACTGTGTATTGCTAATGGGGATCCTAAATAAATAAATAAGGAAGCGGCCACTAACAAATGCAGTTAAGAAAAAAAAAATATGAATGCCGAAATGTTCGTGGAAACATTCTTACACGCAGTTTTAGATCAAATATGATCGGACAAGTTTTGTGAATGAGGTCCATTGAATGTTTCATGCTTTACTGTGCTTCCTACAACCTGTCTGTACCATTTTATGCTCAGTAATGTTCCAGAATGTTCTCCCTCCCGGAGTGGAGAAGAGGACTACAGTGTATTGTATAAAGCACAGTATTCATATTATTCTTTTTTTCCCCCCAGTATAAGCTCAGCTGCCCTTGCGAACACAGCTGCTCATCTGCAGATTTTTACGAGCAGTGAGTGGCCAGCGGTGTACCCCAGCGAACACAGAACGTTCTCACGATGTTGCTGATATGCAGTGGTGATCTTATAACGTTGACAAAACATTCCAGTGACATTGTGAGAACATTTAGTGTTAGCTGGGACATTACCAGTCTGCTGTTGTACTGAGGGACTACAATCAGCCCATGAGTAAAACATCTGATCATTCACAGACAGTGTACCAATGCCAACTATAACAAAAGTTGCAAACTGGCAAGCATAAGGTACACAGCAGCAGGAGAGACATTTTTAATACTAGTTTTTTTTCCTGTGAGAAAGCTTATGGGTTTATATAATTGTTCTATAAACAGCACGGCACTGTGGACAGTAAAAGCACACGTGATAGGTTGAAATAAACAGGCAGCTCGATATAAGCAGATGGGAATTTGTGTCCTGGTAGTGCTCTGGGCACTTTAATACCTTAAAAGGCAGCATTCAGTGACTGCACTCCCTACTGTCGCCACTCCCAGAGTGTGTCGCCCCCGACAGCTGCAGTTTTGCAGGCCGCTGCATGTTAGGTTCCCCAGCCGGCTGTGGAACAATGAGCATGTTTTTAAAGGCAGCGTCTGAGCAGCCCAGAAGAACACTTTAGGTGGTAACGGACATTCTGCGACTGGCACGCTTCCACCAGAAGCGGAGAGTAGCGGTACCAAAGCATGTGTCGGTTAGCGCCTGAAGCGTCACGTGTTTTTAAAGGCAGTTTCTGAACATGCTTAACAATCCTGGCACATTGTTTTTAATGAAATTTTTGTTAGCGTCACAATTGGTTTCATTTTTATTATCACCGCTGCATGTGCTGCTAGCAGTCTCTAAATGGTTTTAAGTACTTTTTCCGAAGTCTCTTTAATGAAAAGAACTATTTCTCTTGGGGAAATCTTATTTACTGTAGCATTTTTAGTTTTGTTGCGATCCTGTTTTTACGATCAAAGTGTCCTCTGTCCTCAGCCCCGCCCACTCACATCCGTTTTATATTGTTTAATAGCTGTCGCTGTTGAGGAAAAGCGGATTCTAGGTTGACTCTGGTTTTTGAACGAGCACTGTCAGCCTGTCGTTCTCCCACAGAGGCCATTTAGTTCCAGTGGCAGGATTTTGTCTTGCTACCAAGCAACACTCCATAAAGTATTTAAGCTATTTCCGAGAATGCATTAATATCGAGATATGTATTGTATATCACCAGAAAGCTTAAAAATATCAAGATGTTATTTTTTAGCCATATCGCCCAGCCCTAATGTTACAAGGAGTTACGATGTTTGTACGTGTGTGTGTTCGCATGTGCGCGTGTGTGTGCGTGCGTGCGCGTGCGTGCGTGCGTGCATGTGTTGCATGAGAGGAGAGAACGAGATGTGTGCGCTGTTCAGACTCTCGCATTAAGCTGACGTGTAGAAGCGGCCTGTTCACCGTGACAGATGAGCACGCCGGTATTCCGGGCGGCGTCCTGCCGTGGCATGGTGCGCTCTCACTGAGTCTGTGCGAAAGGGACACAAACCAGACGCCGCTCGGCAGGGCCGTTTTTTCTCAAAATGGGATTACGGCTCCTTCGATTTCCGAATGTCAGACAAAGGAGATTATCTCCAGTTCCAATGTTTTACCGTCGCCAAACTGTATAAATACATTTTTAAAACTATTTGATTTGCAGAGTGTTGTATAACATGGGGATCTCCATCAGTCAAGAACACCCAGTGCTCTTGCTATTGATAGGGGGCTGATGGAACTCATCCTGCCAGGGCTCTACACGTAGAATTCTACCAGGACCCGCTTCAGCCAATCAGAGGTGCACATGTGTATTGGCAACAGGGTACCATTTGTACTTCTACGCAGAAGTAGGACACGGAAGCAGAGCATACAGACCGCTGTGTTATACAGCATGTTGTTTGATGAAGCGTCCTAACTGAAAGCATTGTGTCTCCGCTCAGTGCCTTTCTCTGGTCTAGATTTATTCTGACTGCAACAAAACCACATGACCGTAGCTGCCCATAGCATCATCTCACGGGGGAAGGTTACGAGTCACACTCCCAACCCATTATCCCCACTTCATAATGCAAGCTGCTCTTCTGTCATGTAGCTTCCCATGGTTTTATATCCATCTTTTTTTTTTTTCCATTCTCTCTCATGTGGACACACACACACATACAAACACACACACTGTGTCAACTGGATGTGTGTGGTGCCCTGTTTAACATTTTCTAAAATGTTTCCTCCTTCTGTTTCAGTGATGTAAATATTAAGGTTCCAATACAGGCTTCAGGGCCAAACCATGTGACTGTGCTGCCAGACAGAAACGGTAAGGTAAACATGCTTTCTGGATATCTTTAACACTCTATATTCATACAGTGACTTTCCAAATGAGTCATATAATCTGCAGCAAACTTGCGTTCTGAAAGTGAAGCTGTAAGCTACTTTATTAAACCTGGTTTTGATGGAAGTCATACCCCTGTGAGGTTAAGTGTGCGTATGTTTGTCTCTGTGGATGGATCATTTTTCTTCCTTTAATTTCATCAACATCCACTGACTAGATTGATGCTAACTTGACAGAGATAATGAATTTGAATACTAAATGCATGTTGTCTACTTAAGTTCAAAGACACATTTCAGTTGAATTTAATAAACTAAACTAATGTTGTGTGATGTTAGTGACTACTTTTTATAAAACCACGGTCATCAGCATCCACAAACCCAATGACTCAATTTATGACAATGTCTTGTCCAGCAGTGTCCTGCTTTTTACAAATAAAATCTGCTAAACTGCAAGTGCTAATAACTGACAAATGAATAAGGCCAATGTTACGGTTTCAAAAGAAATGCTACCTTTGATTGATTTTGCCATTCTTCTAAAAAATAAAAGAAATGAAATTGTTTGGCTACTACTTTTTTTACATCCTCACTTTTGACAGTGCTGCTGTGTAACACTAAATGTATGGCAGATCACATGACTGCAATTAAATATCAGGGTATTAAAAAAGAACAAAAAAAACATGTAATCATATTAAAGTCAGATCAAAGGGGGTACGCATGCCATCATGAATTTCTTCTGGAATGGAGCAAGTTATCCTGAATCCAGCAGGGGGAGACATTATTTCAGAAAACTAGAGAAGCTGAATTATTAGGCTGTGTCATTCCAAATCGGGGGGGGGGGGGGGGGGGGGGGGCAATTGGATGTACTCAGCCCCACATTGGGCTCCAAATTCTTTTTAAAAAATAAAAAGATACGGGGTAAAACTCAAGGCCCATGGCTTGCGGTCACTTGAGTGAGAGCCTTGGTCACTAGAATATGGTACACGTGGATGAATACATGCCTAGTGATGGCCAGGTCTTTGCCACCCTACGTACAAATGCTCGTATGAGGACAGCGGGCAGCAGAAACTCAGAACTCTTTTGAGTGCGACTGGAAGGATGCGGAGGAGAGCGCGACGCTTTGTGGCTCACGTTTACCGTCTGGCCCGCAGAGAACCCGGAGACGAAGAGGAGCGCGAATGCGGACGCGACCACGTTCAGGCCATCCGGGTTCTACTATCTAGGCGCGTGGCAGGTGGTGGGCGGGGTCCCCATACAGCAGTTCAACGACACCTCGGCCATCACCGACTGTCTTCGGGGGAAGGTGGTCAACATATATGGGGACTCTACTGCGCGCCAGTGGTTCGAGTACCTCAGCGCGTTCGTTCCAGGTTAGCGCCTGTCCTTAGCCGCCGCTGCAGACCCTTTCTGTGCATGCCATAAACCTGTCTGGTACCTGCCGTAAGGGAAACTGCTTTGGGCACAGAAGCCTCCGCTGTGCGGAAGATGAGAACACACACACACACGCACGCACGCACACACACACACACGCACGCACACAGACACGCACACGCACACAGAGTCAAGCATATGTGCTCTTCCCACACACACACGCACGCACACAGAGTCAAGCATATGTGCTCTGCCCGCCCACACACACACACACACACACACACACGCACGCACACAGAGTCAAGCATATGTGCTCTGCCCACACACACACGCACGCACACAGAGTCAAGCATATGTGCTCTGCTCACACACACACACACATACATGCACACATTCAAGCATATTGGCACTGCATGCACTGTGCACACACACACACACGCACCCACCCTTATGCAGTTTGTTTGAGCAGAGTTCAGAGCTATGTACACATTATAATGAATCATGGAGCTCAGGTGTGCATCACCCTCAAAGTGCAAAGAGGACATTTGAAAGTTTCTTCCTAGCTTCACGGAGACACGCACACACACAGCGATCTTTGCTATGAGGAAGCTGGGAAATGCATGTGGCAGCATCAGTTTCATTTAAAATAACACACCACATACCGCGGTGGTGTGATAACCATCATGTATTCCTTGAATGCCGATCTGTTCACCTGTTTATTAGAAAGGTATTGTTGGCTTGCCTGGTATTTTGTAGCTCAGGTGCTGAAGGGAAACTATAATATAAATAAATGCTCCCGTGCACTTTCTCTTTCCAATACAGCCTACTGTCTGCCTAATTTTCACTACTTGATCACCATTTTGGCTTGTGAGTGTCAGTCTCCAGTAAATGTATAATTTTTTCCCAAATAAATGTTCGCCCCAGTCCTCGTGTCTTCCCCCTTGTTTGATCATCCGTTCTCTTCACATTGCCACACACTGACACACTACATGGCCAAAAGTATGTGGACACCTGACATCCAACATCTCATCCCAAATTATGGGCATGAATGTGGTCCACCCTTTGCTGCTATAACAACCTCCACTCTTCTGGGAAGGCTTTATACTAAATGTTAGAGCACTCCTGCAGGGATTTGCTTCCATTCAGCCAGAAGACCATTAGTGAGGTCGGGCACTGATTGGACGTTTAGGCCTGGCTCGCAGTTAGCTTTCCAAACGATTCCAAAGATGTTGGATGGGGTTCAGGTCAGGGCTCTGTGTCAAGGTCTTCCGCACTGTTTTCATTTCTTATGGACCTTGCTGTGCGCCTGGGGGCATTGTCATGCTGAAACCCGGGAAGGGCCTTCACCAAATGGTCGGTGAAGCACAGAATCCTCTACAACGTGATTGTATGCTGTAGCATTAAGATTTGCCTTCACTGGAACTAAGGGGCCCAAACCATGAAAAAAGCCCCAGCCCAAGCGGTGTCCTGATACTTCTGGTCACCCACTGCTAGCTGGGTATGGGTATATGCCATGCAATAATGAATGAAGACTGAGGCCTACGTAAATTAGACTTTTTTTTTTTTGTTCTTCCCTCTCACAGACCTGAAGGAGTTTAACCTGCGGAGCCCGAAGAACGTGGGCCCGTTCATGGCGGTGGACAGCGAGCACAACATCCTGGTGAGGTACCGCTGCCACGGGCCGCCCATCCGCTTCACCACGGTGGCGGCCAGCGAGCTGCGCTACGTGGCCAACGAGCTGGAGGGCCTGCGGGGCGGGCGGGACACGGTGGTGGTGGTGAGCGTCTGGTCGCACTTCAGCACCTTCCCCGTGGAGGTGTACATCCGCCGGCTGCGCAACATCCGCCGGGCCGTCCTGCGGCTGCTGGACCGCGCCCCCGACACGCTGGTGTTCGTGCGCACCGCCAACCTGCAGGCGCTGGACCCGGAGGTCAGCCTCTACAACAGCGACTGGTACTCGCTGCAGCTGGACGCCGTGCTGCGCGCCATGTTCCGCGGCCTGCCCGTGGTCCTGGTGGACGCCTGGGAGATGACGCTCGCCCGCGGCCTCCCGCACGCCCTCCACCCGCCGCCCGACATAGTCAAGAACATGATCAACGTCTTCCTCTCGCACGTCTGCCCGAAAAGGAGGAGCCAGTGAAGTGGCGGGGCGGGGCGTCGCGTGGCGTGGGTTGGGTTGGGTGGGGCTTGAACTGGATGCTGTGTGCCAATAGGTTATTGTGGGGGCTCCAGTGCTGCCCTGGCAGCTGGTCATTAGCGGATGACGGATCGCTGTGGAAGTGCGTCTGTTCCGATCGTGGAACATATCCCCATGCCTGTGACATCACCCACCTCAGTGTTCTCTTCTCAGCCAATCAGAAACCAGTATTAGAGTTACGTCAGACTTGGGCCTGAAGCCTCATTCTGAAGCCATGCAGACATGTGCGTATGTAGCCAAAAATAATTTTGAAAAATGTAGACGAATGCCAGTTTTAATAATCATACTCAGTGTGCATATGCAAATTCTAACTGATCTTTGTACCTGTGCTTTTAGGATGATTTAATGAAGGGTTTAAGGTCAAGGCCAGAGTTTCTGGTGGGTTGTACTATTTGAACAGAGCGGGGGGGGAAGGATAAGCGGGAGACTCCCATTCCTGGAATGGTACACCCCTCTGCACCATTTTTCATATTCTGAATACACCCTGGCAGAAATTGCATCTCCAAAGCAGATTCAGTATATTCAAAATGTATTTATATATTGAATATTAAACTATGAAGTGGAATATCAAATGATTTTGATTTGATTTTTGATTTGATTTGAATGTGAAATTATGATTGTTACATAACATATGGACATAAGCACAGAACCCACATTTGACTTTTGCAAATTATGTATGCGACTATAATAAACATTAAACACGGATGTTTTATAGTACTTCTGCTACAATACTGTATACTGATAGAATGAATATACATTTCTCCACTGTAAAATTATTGTTTGTCATTGTCTGATATTATAACATATATGTACGGTTTTCTTTTGCAAATTGGGCATTTTTATCCACCAGTTTGTGTTATTGTCACGGTAATTTGTAAAGGAATGTTGACTCAATCAAATGAAATAAACTGCAATTGTATTCCCTCCAAACGATACTCTTGACTCAATCTTCATTTACATTCTAAGCCATACAGAGTCGCAAACCCACACCACATCCTCATTCTAGAGGCAAGGAGTCGCCTCTTATCAACTGATTATTAAAGCAAACTGTTCAGAAGTAAAATGACACAAAAGTTTGTGATGAATTATGGAGAAGATTAATCACAACATATAAACAGAAGTTTTGATAGTGATCCAACTGTTGTCTTAATTTCACGATTCAGTAAAATAGTGAAATTATTTGGTCTTATCTTTATCGATGGCCATATAAAAGTTCTTTTAACTTTTTTTCCCCCGTCTATTTCACAACACTATGGTGAGCTCCATAATATTTGGGACAGACATATACCCATGAAGCCATTTGCCCCAACCATTAAGGTTCCCTGAAATGGGGGGGCTATGTATAATAAGTGTTGTAATTACTCATGGTGAAACCTACGTGTACAAAAATATCCTTTAATAAAAGCTGAGAATCTGCACCTTAACCACATTGGAAATCTAAAATTGAGGAGTACAGAGCCAAATCAAGAAAAATAAGTCTGTGTCCCAAACATTATGGAGTTCACTGATATGTCCAAATGCTTGAACTCTGGTGTCCTACAATATGAATTACTGGCAACCAGTGTTGTTATAGTTGATTATGGCCCCGTACAGACAGACTAATTGTGTATAATAATATTATAGGTATACAGGTATACAGTATTTGGAACCTACTGCAGAATATACAGTGCATGTGTACATGAACAAACCAATATGGATTAATCTGTAACAGATGAGATCACCCAGCAGCAACAACTCTTTAACTACAGCAACATTGGTGGTGTTCCTTAGTGTGTTGACATTTATATTTTTCTGACCCAACGTGTTACAGCAAGCTTTCTATTCAAAGCCCGAAACAACTTTACACCCATTATATCTGTGACTACATTACGGACACTCGTTTCCAGTTAGCATTTTAAAAATGTTATTTCATACAGCACAACCAAATAGCTTGTATACAGTTGTGGTTCATAGAAACCACCCCAAACTACAGCTTTCCCTTTATGTGTTAAATATACGCAGATTACATATATTTTTTCTACAGTAAAATGCATTAAGCAGGCATCGGTGGAAAAGTAGCCTACTTTTATACTGCTGGCCTGGTTATTGCCCAGCGCCCTGATTGGACTGTGTTGAGAGGCCCAGTCTCTACAAAATGGGAGGTGTATATGTACATGATGTATTATTTCATCTCGCATACTATGTCTTTTTTTTTTAAAAACAAGGAAATAACAAAAGATCAGAGGTCAGTCACTGTTGGTCCGCCCTGGTCACATAAAACCGATTTAACCTAGATTTATTTATTTCTTTATTTATTTGAATGATTTAAGACTAAGCCGTTCAAAAGCGAGATAACAGGACACTTTCTGACAGAATAGGCTACAGTTGATTTCCTGTACCGAATTCAGCCTTTACGAAAACACAGATTATTAAACAAAGTGAATTATAAATATTATGAATAATAAGTACGCTATAATATGAACAGTGATAAATTGATTAGGCTAATTCAATTATAACTAGAAATACCGCCTCGCGGTTGTATGCCTCCGCCAACCAGTAGCCAGTTTGGATATACAATGTCATCACTTCATCATTTTATCCTATTAGACATTTATGTGAAGCTTTGTCATAATTAGCGTATGAATTCTTGAGTTATGGCCAAAAACGTTTTGTGAGGTCACAGTGACCTTGACCTTTGGTCACCAAAATCTAACCAGTTCATCCTTGAGTCAAAGTGGACATTTGTGCCAAATTTGAAGAAATTCCCTAAAGGCGTTCCTGAGATATCGCATTCACGAAAGAATGGGACGGACATGAGGTCACAGTGACCTTGACCTTTGAGCACCAAAATCTAATCAGTTCATCCAAGTAGACATGTGTGCCAAATGTGAAGAAATTCCCTCAAGGCAAAAACGTGTTTTGTATTCCCTGAAGGCAAACACGTGTTTTATGCAGTCACAGTGACCTTGACCTTTGACCACCAAAGAAATTCCCTCAAGGCGTTCCTGAGATATCGCATTCACAATAATCGGGACGGACGGACGGAAGGACGGACAACCCGAAAGCATAATGCCTCCGGCCATGGCTGTAGCGTGGCGGAGGCATAAAAAGTGCAGCTCAAGGTAGGTACCTGTGCGATCAGGCGGCTCCTGTTCTCTCGAACAGGTCATATGGTGTGGTATGTCCGCAACTCTGATTGGCTTTGGGCAGGATTGCAATGCAATTGCAGTTTATTTCCATTTGGCAAAGAGCCCATACTACATTGCGTTAAGTCAGAGCCCCTGGGCTAGAGCGCTTATTTTCGCTGTAAGTAACTAGCGGAAATCAAACCACGCCCTAACATTGGAAAGGGAGGTGTTTTAAAAGTAAATACACAGCAGGTATATCCAGTAGGTTAGAATCGGAATTTTGGAGTAACAACTACATCCCATTTTGCCATCGCAAACTGTCTTCTTACGAAATGAACATACAATATAGGAGTTGATATACCAGTACACAGTATAAAAGTAGCTGAACATCCACACCAGGTAAAAAAAAAAAAACAACTGGATTACGGAGGAAGACAGCAAATAAAGCAAATATGTTCATCGAAAGAATCGATTCTGAATACTTCGTGTGCGCTGAGGATCGGGGATCTGGAGTGATGACAAGCCCGATAAATTTGTCTTCTTTCTACGACAACTCCCCGCCACCGTACCAGCCCATACACTTTACTGGGCACCCTCTTTCCAGCTCGCCGGATTCATATTCACAGCCAGGTGCCGTCTGGGGCAGTGCATCTTGCTCGAAGCAAACCAAAAACCATTTCAGCGTTGTGAACGGTAAATGTTTTGATGAGTTAACATGCCAAAGGCTACACTGTTTCCGATTACCTTGAGGACTGTATAACCTAAACAAGAGCCTGTCCGTCCTTATTAGAAATAGACTCCGGCAATTATCTCCTCGCGTATGTGCATTAAAAAAAGAAATTAATGTGGCGTAGATATTAATTTTGTTTAAAATATAGCCTATTACTTCGAGGTGATATATTTAATAATCAAAGCTTTGTATAAGCTTTTAATAATTGTCATAAATGTGGAAATGTTGCTGTATTTGTTTTATGTTGCATAAACTTATATTATGCTTAAATTGTTAAAAAATTGTTACATTTTGCGCAACAAAGCATAGCCTCAAGTATGCTACATTTACATGGGTTGAACTGACAGCGAGAGAAAAATAGTATAGAATCATTTTCAGGCGTTTTTACTAGCTACTGCACTACACTATACCACCGGGGTTTGTTACAGATGGGACCGCTAAGGAAACCATGAAACCGCAATCTTATATGGGAGTGCGCGTGAAAAACCCGGTAAAGGAGCTGATTATGCAGAAGTACCGCAACCAAAGGTCCTGGAGCTCAAACAATCAGATCCAGGTGAAGAGCTCTCTTTTTGGATTACATATTTATTATTTATTTAAATTTTTTTATTTGATTTAAATTTTTTGTGGTATTTTCTTACAAAGTTTAAACTAACGAGTCACTGATGGGCAGTGATGCAGCAATGTAATTGTCCTGTTTTTTTGTTTTGTTTTTTCCCCCCAAATTCTACCTTCTAGTATGGGCAAGCTAATTCATGCCAATGATGCATATTTCTAAAGCCTGCACAGTTGTTTGTCTGGTTATTGGACAAAATCAAATGCTGTTTTCCAAAAATCACAACCATAAGATTACACATTTTTACATGTTATTTATTGCTGCTTCACACATGCGCTTTTAACAGTATCCAGCATGCATATGGAATTTTCAGCTTTGTATGACATTTATGACAACTACGTAATAAAATAAATACCTCCACTAGTACTTCTAGTAACAGTGCTGTAGCTGTCAGACATTCACCCAACTCTGAGTTTCCCTTTCTGGCTTTACTAGTCTTGTGACTCTTTTTCTAATTCTGTGATGTTCTTTTGGCATGTTGAAGGACAACGCAACCTGCCCTGAACTGTTCTTCACTGACATCACCGACATGATGCTGCAGACACCAGAGTCTGGCCCCGTTTCCATAACGACTGCACAGATGTCTCCCCTTGCTGTGCCCCACTGCAACACTGTGCACCCCCATGCAGACACCTCCACTGAGACCATCGTGCATGCCATGTACCCCAGCACCTGTCCTGGGAGCCTGCCTGTAGCAATGGGAAACGGCTTCCAAATTCCGCCCTTCATCCCCCAGCCAGACCCCCCACCTCCCTCCCAGTCCCCCTCCTGCGATGCTCACAGTGGAACCTCCTTCTTCCAGTGGCAAATCAAGCAGGAGGAGGAGAAAGTGGCCAGGCTTGCACTAGAGCAGCTTGTGGCCCAAGACAGCGATGGAGACACGTGAGTTTGAAATCTCATAATAGGGCTACTTGCTCCAGTTGGGAACCCCACCCCAATTTAGGATTACACAGGATTAATTCTCGACTAATTCTGACAATGCAAAAATGCTCTCAAGACTGTTTCCTACAAAAAAAGGTGTGAGAACATTAGACATGTTACTACTTATATTGTTTCAGTTCTTCAGAAATTACCTCACTGAGAAACCGGTTATGTGAAAGCAGCCTTTGTGGAATGTTGTGCCGATCAGGTGCAGTGTCCGTTGGTCCCTAGTGGCCTGAGGGAGTGAGAGACACCACACAAATATGACTGTAGAAACTAGCGGTTAGATGTCCAGAAATGTGCCCACACAGCAAGACAGACCTGCTATGAGTGGAGCGTTATCACTTGTGATTCTCTTTGTGACACCTCCTTTGACTTTGTGTTCCCAGGTTTTTGCACATTGCCGTAGCTCAAGGAAGAAGGGCTCTATCCTATGTGCTTGCCAGGAACATGGCCCATCTCTACATGTTGGATGTGAAGGACCACAATGGCCAAGTGAGTGTGCGGACCTGACTCTGGCCTTGGGGCTGGCCTTCTGTGTTCCACAACCTGGGTTGCCTAGTGACAGAACCAGAGTGGTAGCACAAAGCTTTTGTTTTTAAATCAAGCTCAAACCCAGGAGTGCACATCCAGTGTACATTGTGACGCTTGTGTCTTATGTGGTTTTTTGTTCTCAAACACAGAGTGCCCTTCAAGTGAGTGTGGCAGCCAATCAGCACTTGATTGTACAGGACCTGATTACTCTAGGGGCACAGATCAATACTGTGGACTGCTGGGGACGCTCCCCTTTGCACGTCTGTGCTGAAAAGGCCCATATCCTGACCATGCAGGTGAGCACAGTCACACAGAGTCCTAGAGTGTGTGTGTGTGTGTATGTGTCTGTTTGTCTGTCTGTGTCTGTGTGCATGTATGTGTGTGTGTGTGTGCATGTATGTGCAAGTTTGTGCGCATGTTTGTGCGTGTGCATGTTTGCGTGTGTGTGTGCATGTTTGTGCGCATGTTAGTGTGTGCGTGCACATGTTTGTGCATGTGTGTGCATGTTTGTGTGCGTGTGCATGTTTGTGCATGTGCATGTGTGTGTGTGTGTGTGTGTGTGTGCGCGTGCATGCATGTTTGTGTGCCTGTGCGCGCATGTTTGTGTGTGTATGCGTGTGTGTGTGTGTCGGGACTGCACATGCTGCGATGACTTCCTCATTTCAGACACTGCCTCATTTCCTCAAACGGCACAGCACAACAGAAAAAAAAATCCCCTTTCTCCTGACGAGGGCAAGTGTCCTGTAAGACCGGATCTTCTGCATAAACACCTCTTTCATGACATTAATAGTCCACCTCACAGAACTCGCTGAACGCTTATCTGCCAGCTGTCACCTGGGTTCAAGAATTACACGAGGCTAATCGCTCAGCTATTAACTGACACGGTATGATAGCGGCACACTTCTCTATACTCACGCTATGCTGTTTTCTGGGTGTCCCTCTAGGCCATACACAAAGCTTTGGGGGCAACTGGACAGAAGGTGAACATTGAGGCAGTCAACTACGATGGTGAATACTTCCTTTAACACGCTTTTCAGCTGTCACCCCTTCTTTATAACACTCTCCACCCCCTTCAGTCACGCGTCTTAATGACCAATTTCAAACGTTTGTTAAAGACATCCTTTTAAACTTCCATTTAATAAACTATTTTTTTCTTTCCTTTTAATGCACTTTTTTCTTTCTGCTTTATTGTTTATTTTTATTAATAGTGCCATGATTTGCTTTGACCTGAAATATATCCATGTTTTTTATTTTTATATTGTAATATTAAGTGTTGATAAGCCAGTGTGCATATGGATTATTATTATCATCCTTATTATTACTGATCCCTCACTTATTTGAATTGGCTATCCTTTTTTAACCTTTGAAGTTATAAGATGACAAATTTGTAATTTGAATGTTCTTAACTGGAACAGTGCCTTGACAGATACCAGACTGTGGGGCCCATCCACACACTGGAACAGTGCCTTGACAGATACCAGACTGTGGGGCCAATCCACACACTGGAACAGTGCCTTAACAGATACCAGACTGTGGGGCCCATCCACACACTGGAACAGTGCCTTGACAGATACCAGACTGTGGCGCCCATCAACACACTGAAACAGTGCCTTGACAGATACCAGACTGTGGGGCCCATCCACACACTGGAACAGTGCCTTGACAGGATGTGTCACCAGCCACCCCCTGATCATGAGCACTGACTTCTGACCTCCTGCTCCCCAGGACTGACGGCACTGCACACTGCAGTCCTATCCCACAATACAGTGCTGCGGGACCTGGAAGGGGAGGCTGCGCAGCAGTCTCCGCAGACGCAGGCCCTGCAGCAGAGGAGGAAGCAGCTGGGGGAGTGCGTCAGGACCCTGCTGCAAATGGGCGCTTCTTACAGGACCGAGGTCAACGAGTGGCCCTGCACTTTACACCCACAACTGCATTCACATCCACCCACATCCATATCTGCATTCACATCCACCCACACCCACAACTGCATTCACTTCTGTATCTGCATTCACTTCCACATCCGCATCCACATTCACACCCACATCTGCATTCACTTCCACATCCGCATCCACATTCACACGACAACTGCATTCACATCCACCCACATCCATATCTGCATTCATATCGACTCACATCCATATCTGCATTCACATCCACTCACATCCATATCCACTCATATTCATATCTGAATTTACTCCTGCATTCACATCCACACTCTCATATGGATTCACATCCACATTCACATCCACAGCTGCAATCATCCACACTCACTTCTTCATTCACAACAATATTCACATTTACACCCAAATTCACCTCTGCTTCCACATCCACATTCACATCTGCATTGTGCAGTGGTTCCCAGTCCTGTTCCTGGAGATCTACCATCCTGTAGGTTTTCACTCCAACCGTTAAAAAAGCACACCTCATTCAACAGCTAGAGATCTTCCTGAGCTTCCTCAGTAGAATCAGATGTGACAAATTAGGGCCAAGATGGAAACCTACAGGAACAGGACTGGAAACCACTGGCATAGTGTATTCAGTTCCACACACATTCATACCTGCATTCACATCCACATCCGCATTCAGAGCCACATCTACACAGCGCAGAGCTCCAGACCTACTGTGCTTCTGTCTTACTGGCCCACACGTGACCCTGTTTTCTCCCCACAGGACCACAAAAGCGGGCGCACTTCACTGTATATGGCTGCAGAGGAAGCGAACGTCGAGCTCCTGCATCTCTTCCTGGACCAGCCCGACTCCCTGGCCATAATCAACGCCCAGGTAAATAACTCATCGTTAAAGATAAATACAGATACCATTGACTGTGTCGGTACTGTACACAGGGGCATGGATGGTAACACAGATAAAATTTATCGAATATGCAAATAAAGCAACAGAATCTCTGCCATTTCACCACCTTCTTGACCCTTTGAAGAGAAGGCTGTTTTGGAATGCTTGGAATGTTCTAGAACTCCTCAGCTTTCAATTATCAACGGCGATTGTTACATCAGAATTCGAATGCTCAGCTAAGAACATTCCAAACACACACGCTTGTGATCCCTCACACCATAATGGGTTGACAGGCTCTGATAGTGAACTCGTTCTGTCACGACTCACGCAGGCCTACACTGGGAACACGGCCCTCCATGTGGTCAGCGCGCTGTCGGGCAGGGCCACGCAGGTGGACGCGGTCAAGCTGCTGATGCGGCGGGGGGCCGACCCCAGCATCAGGAACCTGGAGAAGGAGCAGCCTTCCCAGGTAGTGCCGGAGGGACCCGTGGGAGATACGGTAGGTCCGGCTCCACCTGCGCCTGCACATCCAGCGCCTATCCCAGCATTCTCCTTACCCAGCCCATCACCCTCATGCACCATAGAATGTGGGTTAGCGCATGGGACTCACTGTATTACTATGTCTGTGTGAGCCTGTGTCTGTTATCTCAGCAGTTTTGGCAGATTCAAAGCTCAAATTCACTGCAGTACAGCCTCACCAAGAAATGTAACCGTGCCTGCATTCATGACACAGCACAGCCTCGAGTGCCGTATTGTTTTTCTAAAACGGTCACAACATATAGAAACAATTAATTCATGACACAAATATTTATTTTCTAATATTATTTGTAACGGTTTCTGCACAGAGTAATACTGTTTACAAACAGGCTGTTTAACTTTTTACTCTATAGGATTTACAATCACTATAGAACATGGTCTCAGCCAATCAGCATTCAGGATCGAAACGCCCCGCTTTATAAGTGTAATTTACTTCTTTGCAGGTGTGGCGTATCCTGAAGGGGAAAGAAGAGAAGTCCAGGCCGCCCCTGTACTAGGGCATTGGACCAATCACCACTGTCAGTTAGGCAGTCCAGTCTGTTGTGTATAACCATTTGCTGGCATGAAGCAGATGAACAGTTGTTTCTATGAAAAAGTTTTGATCACTACAATGTAGTGGGTAGTATACGCTCTCAGAAAAAAAAGGGTTCCTTGGCTTGTCTCTGGAGGGGAGCCCTTTATTTTTTAGTTCTTCATGGAGCCATCTATGATAGGTGTGAAAAGTATAAAAGATCCCAGATTGAACCATTTTGCCTGACAAAGAACCCTCAAAATAGATGAGGCTCTTACATAGAGACACAGAGGAGGCTTCTGGGACCATTTTTTCTGACAGTGTAGTTCTGTAAAGGTAGAATTTTCAGCCGAGCTGGATCGCGTTGTGGAGGAGAGGAGCGGCACTGGAAAAATTTTAAAGGATTTATTTTTTGAGAGATTCCCTATGGTTATTCTGTGATTTCCTTCAACACTAAATCAGGGTTGATCCATGCACAGACACAGTGACATTAGCAGGACTCTAGAATTATGTGATGTGCATCTTGGTCTCACCGTTTTAAGACTGCCACATGCTATGTGACACCCCTGGGAGGACTGTGTGGCAGTTCTGGGTTTTCACCATAATTTGCCACAGGGAAAGAGTGAGCACCCATACAAACCCAAATAAACTAAAAACTTTCCCCCTTTCCCCTCACGGGTTCCAGGCAAATACAACAAATTAAAATAAACTAACAAAAAAACAAACAAAACAAAAAAACTCTGCAACAGCTTCTTAGCTCGTCGCTTCGCCTTTTCATCTGGTCCAGCCAGGTCAGTTTCACTTTGCCATTTCCCTCTTGAACTCTCTGACTCTCAGACTCCTAATCTCTCAACCTCTCAGACTCTTAATCTCGCAATCTCTCTGCGTGTGCTCCTGGTCTCCGCCCTGTACTGTGGAGAGGAACACACCTTTAAGCACCAACAAGCCAGGTGTGCTCTCTCCACCAGTAGGTGACTCATCCGACTCTTCACTGCAGGGGTGCCCAACAAGAGCCGATCCATTTGAGGATTTTGTGCCAACTTCTGCTCTTCATGATTTAATTAGCTCAATCATAACTTGAATTGACAGTTGTATAAGCACCAGCTACAGCCAAGGACTGCAAGCGTATCCTAAAGATTTTACAGTGCTCATGTACAGGATTGAACCAGCATAGATTATAGAGCTGTCAGATAATTAAAAATAGGGTAACTGGTTGGAAGAAAAACGAGCATGCAGAGCAGCCCTCTAGGACTGGAGTGGTGCACCCTTGGGTTAGAGCAGTCAGTCAGTCATTGATGGTTCCATAGGTGCCTATGTTTACATGGAGACTTCCTGACCAGTGTCTGTTTAATACGTGTATATTACTGTATGAATATACTGTCGGTTCATTTTCTGGTAGCTGCTCACATAAAACTGTGGGCAGAGTTATTTTGGCTCTCTGTGTTAAAAACGAGCGCATGTTTATGAAGTTAAAAAAGCAATGAATCTATGTGGACAGTAGTTTCAGTATTCTTGTATATTCACTGCTTTGGATGGATTAGATGTCTGATTTATATTTTATATTTACTTGTTTTTGGTTTGTTGTCTTAAGCCAACAACAAAGAATTAGAAATGCACCAATATTAACACTGATAAGGTATCCATTTTCCCACTGACTACGTATTTGTTTTGACAACCTTAATCTTTTGTCCCTTTCTGAAGCCAGATCAGCTTCTGCAGGTAAACAGCAGAATGGAATTTGAGAAGAAACTTAGTTGACCTAGTAACTAACCCTTTTCAGGTCAGGTTTTTTTGCAATGTTTTTTCAACAGTGTTTTAGAACTCCATTCCTTTTCATTGCCAGTAGTGATTGTTACATTCTAATCACCTATTACACCCATAAGGTGTAATCTTATACCTTTAAGGCCCAAGGTGGGGTTGGAAAAAATAATTATCTCTGCATTAAGTAAGAGCTTAAAATGGATTCACAGAGAGCTGATGGCATAGCTGCCATTGTATGATTTGTTTTCATAAGTAAATGCTTTCCTTTGACAAAGATATTTCAGAGGAAGATTTTTTCTAAGCTGTACAAGGCTGTGTTTTATATGAGTCTAGCGACCTGTAGTATAAGGTCTCATTATTATCTACTTTCTCTGATAAATGTAAAATGATTAAATGTATTGGGTACAGTGACTATTTTCACAGAATGGGCTCAGTTGTATATTATTACAGAACGGACATAAATTGCCAATGATATCAGGAAATATTCTGCTTGCGTAGTAAAATGAGTATTTTAGAGAAATGCAGTTAAATACGAATAGGTTAGGTGAGTGTTAAATATAGGATCCGGTGGTGGTGAGCCTGAATGAAAGGTGGTAACACTGAATGGTGGACAGTGTCAGTAGTAGGAGAAAAAGAAGAGAAGCATAATTAACTTGGAAGTTAAACCTTGTTTGGGCTTTTGGACCTTTTTGCTGGAAGTTATTCGCCTTTGTTTTTCTTCAAATATACTGAAGATGTTTGTTGAACTTGTATGACTGTGAAAATAGGATTTCACATAACTGAAATAATTTACATTCTTGAGTTTTTGCTGTGTTGGGTGTGTACGGGCAACTGGGTCTTCACTTACTTATCTTTGTAAATCATCTTGATAGTAAAACAATTATGACCATGAAGCCATCCCTTTTATTTCCCCAACTCTGTTCAGCAATATCCATTGCTGTTCAATATATTTTTGTCCCTGTCCATGCAATTTTGGGACAGATCATTATAAATGTAATTGTGCCATTACATCATATTGCAATTCTCTTGTTGTCTGCTATACTTGATTAAAAGAATCATACACTTGGAAATTTGAAAAGCTCCCATTTTGTTTGAATTAATGCACAGAATTCAAATGCTGTTTGTGTTCTGCATCTTTCTGTTGCTTTGTGCCATTTACTTAATGCCCCGCAGATGGTAAGAGGAAATTTGAGCAAACTGAAATCATAATGTGCTTACCAGCCTCACTATAGGGGGTGCAGTTGGGTCATTTTTAGTTATGGCCTTCTCAAGAAGGAAAAATGCATCAGGTCACACTCACTGTGGGGACAAGGCCTGGATCACTGGTCAATTGTAAACTACAAGATTATGTTCAAACTATTCAAACTAAGTCCAAACTATTACACGGAAAGCTACATTGACACCTAACTTTCAAGTCAGATTTTTAAAGGGATTTACAATACTGGGCAAATGGAGGATGAGCTAAAAATCGAAAAATAAAACTAGAAAAATATTCTCTTGGCTGAAATGCCAGAAATGCAGAGAAACTGAGGTCTTAAGCCACGCCACCATCAAAATTCATTTTTTAACACTTGGCCAGTGGCATATCACACAAGGAACTGCCAGCTCAAACTATGGCGCACATACACTGGCTGGGTGTGGCTTGCATGGAATGAATTGGTACTGAGACCGTCGGCTGGTTAACAGAATTCGAAAGACCGTCGGCTACCGAACTGAATGTAATGTAATGTGATAACGGAAAGTCTCTCGCGCACAGCACAATTATTCCTGTGTAGCCTAACAATGGCAGTTGTTCATGCCTGGTTAGATACAGAAGTTGGTAAGTTCCCACTTTACACAGCCAAGAAGTCAGGTCAGAATACAGTTAACATTACTACCTAGGCCTTACGGAGGGGAACTCAAAAAAAGGAAAGCTAGCCGTGAACGCAAGATGCAGTGGAATACAAATAGATACAGTGTGAAATAAAAACATGCATCTGTAAAGTAGCTTCACTGTAGTGTTGATGTGAGCCAGTTCATTAGCTGACACTGCGGCTGCAGTGTCTGAATAGTTAAGGTCACTCACCCAGACACGTGCTCAGATCTCAAGTTCTCCTCAGACTCCTCCTTGCCTGTTCCCGGTTTCTTGGGCGCCTAGTAGGGTTGTCCGTCCTGTCCATAATTCTTTATACCTTCAACCTCAAACGCCTGCACTTACGACATTAATATTTCTAGTATTAGGCTGCGCCGTAGCTTCTCACGGTTGCCACTAGGAGACTACATCTCATCCAGCCATATAGGACCCCTCTACATCACATCCGTGTTCTTCACCTCAATCAAGTTTTTTAGTTGGGCGTGGTTAACGGCATTACAAAGTTAAGACCAGATGCAATTATAAGCGTACATTTGTCAATCAAATGAATTAAATCCAATTCATACACAATTTCCCCACAAATTATGTCGCTTATTATACTGCAGAAGGCTGATGTTGCCCTGCAACCGGTCAAACAGAGTTTCTATCAGTAGATATCTTTCCCTCTTATTATAAGGAAAAACTTTTTAAATGTATTTTTTATTTTTTTAAATCAGCAACAGAACTGTACTGATACTATAATTTGGAATGGCCAGTTAGCTGCATAGATGAGAAATGACAGATCTTCTTGAATTATCATCTATGCAATTACATTTCTTCATCCTTCACAGAATTAGTTTGACAATCCCAATACTCCAATTGTCAAGCCCCATGCTTGCTTTCTCTGGTGTGTATTGGTCTCAGTTGTAGTGCCATTAGACTCATTTGCAGTTGATAAATTAATAAGTAGGGTGCAATTTCGTACAAGGAAACAAGCGTCTGTATGATATAAACATTGAAATTTAAACGTATTGCTGCCCTCTTGAGGAGGCAGAAGTATAGCAGGATTATTTTTGAGTGAATGTCTGATTTCCAAGTTCCAAACGTTGCCATGGACCTAGTGGTGCCCATATATAAAAAGCCAGTTTTATGAGATTTAAGGCATTAATCTGGGATTAACAGCTCTACTCTTTTGAAAAAGAGCCACGGGAGATTTAATGACTGCGGCACATGTTAATACCCAACTCGACCAAGTACACTCTGCTTTTATTGATATTTTCCCTTTCCCTTTTCATAAACCTTTCAAAATCTAGTTATATGCAGATGATAGACAATTTCATGTAGGCTACCAATGGAACAAGAGAAACACTCCTCAGTGGATAAAAGAATAGTTTAATAATATTAACAAAGGATAGCAACAAAAGTCCACGTGAGACAACAGGCGGTAACAGTTAAAGTAATTGAAAAACATTGGATTCGTGGATGCACCTACAATGAGCGGTGCGTATGAGGCTCACTTTGCAGCAGTGTGGCATTGAGAAGATCATACAAATCGGTTTCCGGCAGTGTGGCCACTAGTGTAGGAAGAGGAAGACGAAGGGGAAGATGTCTGAGAGCCAAGGTGAGGCGGGAAACGAGATGCCGGCGAAAAAACAGAAATTGAGCAGCGATGAGAATAGTAATCCTGATCTTTCAGGTGATGAAAATGTAAGTAAGGAGTTTGACTAAGTAAATTAATTTGCAGTGGACATGAATTGTGTTTACGTTGGGGTACAATAATTCTTGTTTTACATTTTCCGTTGAAATAGAGGGCTGTAGCTTGTCTGGATGAGAGCTGCATAAGTAACGTTAGCTAGCTCTCCGTACAATTGCCCTAAATAGTTAGGCAGCTAGATCACTAGTTTGGTTCTTTCATAGGCTAAATCAAGTGTTCTCACGAACCGAGTTGTATACGTTTGTAAATCTTATCTCCTTACGGTTTGTAATGAAATCCTACCCCGCAGAGAAAATGCCCTCGTCAAGTTCTGCTGATTATCTAGCTAGGTGGCATGTATTAGCATGTCGGTACTGGGCCATATTTTCGCATAATGAGATTAGGTAAAATGGGGTTTATCTCATGACAAAGTGCAGTTGATTGTTCTTACGGTTGTCTTCACTCAACAGCGATATATAGTTGAAGCACACCTTGTGGTCATATTTTACCTAGCGGTTATCGTTGATGTTCAAAACTGACGACGATAGCTAACTTGGCTAGATTTTCGGTGCATTGTTTCAGTTGTGCTAGCTTCGTAAATGTGCGGAAGGTCACAGCGCGCAAACCCTTGTTTTTAACGTAGCCAAATTGGCAGACTGGTTAAACGGACTGATCTATTCTCTGGAACTCTACACGCCGGTGGACTTTTCAAACAATTCATACCGTTAGCTAGCTAGCGTACAGACAGTCTATATTCCGTCCTGCCAAGCAATTTTGCCAGCCCATCATTTCAAGAGAGGCGTAGGGCTGATACAGGCGAAGCAGCAAGACCCGTGAATCTGGCCTTGGTCGTCTCTGGCCTGGTTAACATGGTTTAATTGAGCATGAGTTTTAGGACCCCACGAAATTTGTGATTCGTGTGAAGCATGGCGTATACACTGTAGGCATCTTTCGGTGGCATTAGTGTTTAATAAATAAATAAAAAATCGATCCTTTATTTCACTTTGTCATATTTCCCTTACATACTTGCCTAGTGCGTTGCCAGGAGACAAAAACTGCCGTGTTTCTGAGTGCATCATAGAGATAGATGCACCTCTTGGATGTCTGAACATTACACGTCTCATTTCGTATTGATGTACTACGTGTTTTCAGCCCTACAGACTCTAGTAATTTGTCCAAATCCCTGGCCAGCTACGTGTTGTCCGAATTGTTTTTTATTTTGACAGGGGGGCTTATCTCCATAATTTATTTAATCATTATTTAACCAGGAAATTGAGATTGAAATCTCTTTTGCAAGGGGGACCTGACACGAAACACTAAAGCCGCGTTTCCACCAAAATTACCCGGAACTTTCAGTCCCAGGAACTACTTTACCAGGAACTAAAAGGTTCCTTCAGCCAATGGTTGTCTGCGTTTCCACCGGGGTCTAAAGTATCGCGAAGATTAGGCAAATTAGCCCACTGACGTTGTCGTCGGTCCATCTGTCATATGATTTCTTCTGTAACCCCATACTACCGAAGTAGCCTACATTATTTTCTAATAACCGGGACAGCCCGGAGGGGTTTATTCCACTTATATACAACGGGTTACCAACAATGACTATATATGGTTACTTTTGTATTTATTGATTTTCATATATCCTCTCAAACACATTCATTAACAGCAGAAAACATGCACACGTTGTAAACAATTTGCTGTTTTATTACTTTCTCGTCCTCAATTCCATATAGGCTAATCGCAAAATGACAAGAATAGAACGAAAACTCGGACTTGCGTGAAAATGTAAATTAGTAGTGGTACAGCCACCGTTTGCTTTCCTTCGAAGTTACTGCTAGCCGAGCAGCGAAGTGTGCCCTCCAGATGCGAACCATGCACCATAAATGAGTCCATAGTCTTCCTGGTCTTTTCGTGGAATTGAAAAATGGCAGTAAAATTACGGCAACTGAAAAAGCTAAAGGGAAGATTACTAGAATTAACCTGTTATTTTACCCGGATAAAAAGTGCGGAAGGTGATTTCCAGTTTGCTTGTACTGTATCACCAATGTTAATTATGCAGAACTACCGCATACCTCACATAACTGTATCAAACGTTTTGAGTCAATTACAACGGGCTAACAAAGAAAATCCGGAAGAAAATATTCAGCAACCGAATTAATCCGTTTGAATGTTTTGGTAGCCTACGTAATATGCTGTCCCAGCACGAATGCTTAGCATTTTATAAAACGAATACTAAAGCAAGAAAAGAACAGAAGAGCACACGTTATAATTCCAAGAAGTTGACAGGCTATAACCAAAAGTAGGCTACTGCGCCTATAGGCTGGTTTGCATAGACATGGATTTTGATAAATACCGGCAAGTGTGAATTTTAACTGCCCTGATGCTGTCTGGTTTAAAGGCTGTAACTGAATCACAGACACCACAGTCCTATTATAATTGTATAATACTAAGTGCTGCATATCATACATGATATTTAGTTATGTGTTTCTGCCTCCCCTAGCCTATTTTTACATGTACATATGCTACATCCCTATCTGGGGTTTGAACCAGATAGATTTCAAAACCAGTGATGATGCTGTTAGGGCACAAAGAGAAGCAATATTATCAGCTGGGGAAGCGCTGATTGCGTGAACGGTACTATGGAAGCACCAAGTCCTGGTGATTGGTTGATTCAGGCATTGTTGCGCTCGCAGGATGACGCGGTCAGCATTGAGAGTGGGACAAACACGGAGCGCCCAGACACGCCCACCAACACGCCCAATGCACCAGGGAGAAAGAGCTGGGGAAAGGGCAAGTGGAAATCCAAAAAGTGCAAATACTCCTTCAAGTGTGTCAACAGTCTGAAGGTGAGGCCTATGTGTGTGGGGCTACTGGCTGCAGGGGGTGGAGAAGTAACACTGGCTCTAGAACTCAATTGCTTTCAGTTACCGGCAGTGATTGTTACATCAGCATTAGAATGCCTTGTATTAGGAGGGTTATTTGTCATTCTTGTTCTAATTTTGACATGACTCCAGTGTACCTGTACAGGTGAAATGCTGATCCATTTTCTCTTGAATAGGAAGACCATGGGCAGCCCCTGTTTGGAGTGCAGTTTAACTGGCACAGTAAAGAAGGCGACCCCCTGGTCTTCGCTACTGTGGGGAGCAACAGGGTGAGTAATGGCAGAGAGCACACGGATGGACGCCCACACTCACCCGCCTGGTACAGAGCCATAGTACACAGGTTTCGGTTCAGCCTTGACCGGGCTGGAACTCCGTACTCTCGTCTGACACCGTTAAAGCTGCTGCTTCTCCAGGTAACGTCTTGTGAATTTCACCCGTGTCTGCAGGTGACCCTGTATGAATGTCATTCCCAAGGAGAGATCCGGCTTCTCCAGTCCTACGTGGACGCGGATGTATCCTTTCGTGATTCGCCGGTCGTGCATTTGGTGACTGGTAGCGACGAGTTAGGAATGTTTAGAGTAGGAATGTTCAGTCAAACCCGAGGTTTCCCCTTGACCGCTGCCCCAAACAGGCCGATGAGAATTTCTACACCTGCGCCTGGACCTTTGACACCAGCACCAGCCACCCGTTGTTGGCTGTAGCCGGGTCACGGGGCATCATCCGCATCATCAACCACATCACCATGCAGTGTATCAAGGTGGATATGCCCCGCCCTCACCTGTTAGCGCACCTGTGGCCGAACGTCACCAGTTTAAAAAAAAGTATATAGACAGGTGGGCGCACACACACACACAGTGCTCCATCCTTATCTGTACCGCAATATTCATTTAACCCTCAAACGTGTAGGTTTGTCACTGTTCTAGAACTCCATTGCTTTCAGCTACCAGTAGTGATTGTTCTTAACTGAACATTCCAACAGTGATGTAACATTCTAATCACATTTGTGCACCTTAAAGGGTGAAATACTACTCGGTGTTGTTAAGCATTGTCACTTCCATGGTCTGGTATTAACACCGTTTTAATTGCAGCACTATGTGGGCCATGGAAACGCCATCAACGAACTGAAGTTTCACCCTCGAGACCCCAACCTCCTGCTGTCTGTCAGCAAAGGTAACCAGCGGCAGCCGTTCCTAGTGTATCTGTGGTCTTGTGTCTGTGAACAGTCCTGGGTTAGCACGGATCTGTGAGCTCTGGCCAGGGAATAGTCATGGGTTAGCATAGATCTGTGAGTTATTGTCAAAGAACAGTAAACGAGGTTGGTGTGCATTCAAGTTTGTGTGTATCTGAGATGGTGTCGGTGAACGGTCAGGGTCACAGTGGAAGCTTGTGTTGGGTCAAGTGACTGACATTAGCGTCTCCCGTCTCATCTTTCTCCCCAGACCATGCCCTGAGGCTGTGGAACATCCAGACGGACACCCTGGTGGCCATATTTGGGGGTGTGGAGGGTCACCGGGACGAGGTTCTCAGTGCGGTGAGCCGGGGTAGAGGGGGCGGGGGAGGAGCGGGTTTGTCACCCCGGGGGGCGGTTGCTTCGGATGGACTGGTGTTTTTAGGGGCTTTAACAGTGCCTGTTCCCTCACAGGACTTCGACCTCCTCGGGGAGAAGATCATGTCGTGTGGGATGGATCATTCCCTAAAGCTGTGGAGGATCAACTCCGAGAGGCTGCAGAGAGCCATCCGAGGCTCCTACGAGTACAACCCCAGCAAGACCAACAGGTGAGCCTCCCCTCCCGTCAGCAGGGGCGCGTGGAGAGAAGCTCGTCTCTCCAGCATTGGGGCCTGATGTGGGAATCTCTTTGCTTCCAGGCCGTTTGTCTCCCAGAAGATCCACTTCCCAGATTTCTCCACACGGGACATTCACAGGAACTATGTGGACTGCGTTCGCTGGCTGGGGGACCTTATCCTATCCAAGGTGAGATGATTCATCTGTGAACTCCACCAAGGCCTGTTCTCATTGTACAGATTGGTTAACAATCCAGAACACCACAGACATCTGCGTTTGAGCCGACACGCATGCATATTCATTCCCACTCGCCAGACGACCTTCCTGCTATCCATTTCCGTGGATGAAAAGTGCAAAAACAGGGGGAAAACTTCTGCTCATGTGGGTCTTCAGTTATTGCCAGCAGCTTGGTACAGGATGCTAAGGTTCTTTCTCTTTCGCCTTTTGTTTCCTGTTTTCCCCCCCTCCTTCCTCTGTCACTTCCTCTGGCCAGTCGTGCGAGAACGCCATTGTGTGCTGGAAGCCGGGGAAAATGGAGGACGACATTGACCGCATTAAGCCCAACGAGTCGAACGTGACCATCCTCGGTCGCTTCGACTACAGCCAGTGTGACATCTGGTACATGCGCTTCTCCATGGACTTCTGGCAGAAGGTACAGATTCACCGCTACGCTGACATTTGTGGACGCATTTCCTGTTCAGACACCCAGGGCCGGCTGCTTGGAGGTTGTTGGACGTTTGAGTCCTGCTGGGAGGTTTTGGCATAGCCTGTGTTTTTTGGGCTGTAATGGGTTTCACATGCTGAACTAGGGACAAAATGCATTTGCGTTTCACAAAAGCCTAAAATTAGTATTGTTAATAAAATTCTTTAACCTTTTCATTATTTTGAAGAATGAGAATAATAAATAGAATTGTATTGCTCAGTTTTACTTTGGGTTTTTTGTTTGTGAAAACCTTCAGGCTGTGGCTCAGTTTTGCTTTGGCTTTTGTGATGCTGAGGTACAGTTGCTGGCTGGTAATGGTCTGCTTGCTTGTCAGATGCTGGCTCTGGGGAATCAGGTGGGGAAGCTGTACGTCTGGGACTTGGAGGTGGAGGACCCGCACAAAGCCAAGTAAGACTAACTTCTGCCCACTGCATTCACCCACACACTCAACAATCGATCCGATGGCTCTATAGTGCTCCCATTTTTGGATAATTTGCTCCTGAAAAAATTGTGTGCGCCAACTGGAAAAATTATTCTGGAACTTAAATCTACTAATAAAAAAATTAATCTATTAATGTGCATTAGTGTGGTCCTAAATTTTCAACTTGGGAGCGTACACGCTTCTTGGAAATAAAATGTGTCCAGCCATAGTAGAAGCCAGAATGGCAGTGTTCTGTATTTCAGTGGTGTGTGTTCTGGATGAATGAAGCTGTCCTCAAAGGCAGTTGTAATACCTCTGCTCTAATCATTTAGACTTTCACACGGTTGTGCCTCTAACCCGCCCATTTTCTGTCGCGGGGTCTCAGGTGCACGACCCTCACCCTCCCGAGGTGTACCTCCGCAATCCGGCAGACCAGCTTCAGCCGCGACAGCAGCATTCTCATCGCCGTGTGCGACGACGCCTCCATCTGGCGCTGGGACCGCCTCCGCTGATTGGCCCGGCGAGCAGTTGGGGGAGCTCTGTTGATTGGCTGCTGCAAGGTCACATGATAAGGGGCCGCCCTTGTATTGGGATCTGTTGCCCTCGGACCAGAGATCTGTGGCATTTTATATTCCTGGATTGTTCTTTTCACTGCTCTCTTTCTCGTGGGTTGTAATAAAGTTTTATTTTTCTAATGGGTTTGCATTCCGTTCATTACCTTAGAAATAACTACAGGGGCGCATTTCAAAATATACAGGGTATAAACCTACATTAACTCTATCGGCATTATGTGGTTGGAAACTTGGACCTAAAGGGCAAGAACCTTTTTGGTATTGGCGTTTTAGAGAACTTCAAAAAGTACTGAAGGTATATTTTCCATTAACGATGGCTATGGTGGCTGCATTGTCTTCCAAGGCAAAATTACATGGCACATGTTTATCTCCAAAGGAGTAAATATAGGACTATAAATGCTTCTGGATCAAGACCACATGTACATTCCTAAAAAGTTTTTAAAAACAACAGATTGAGTAGTTATTTACAAACATTTTTGGTTTTATTTTTCCCTCAACATGCTTTACTTGATGTAAAAACCAAAAAAATAAAACATTTCCAGTCTACTTCATAATTAAGCAAAGCATATTTGATATAATAGGAAAACTGTTTCAGAAGCCCTGAGGATGGCTCCAACAATTTCACTTCAACTGCCCGTTTGCTGCCGCCATATATAGATTTATAACTGGGACTTAAGCAATACTTCTGAAGAGCCAGCAGGCACCTTCAAGGGGTTTGAGATACTTCCTATGTACGGTCTGTCACACATCACAGCAAAACTAGGTCCCTGTCACAAGTGATGTTCTCAATTTCCCTTATAAAACTTCTGTTAAGACAGCACTGCTTGCACTGAAAATGTGCTTTACTTGTTTTTTACAGCAAGATGTCACAGTCAATGTGACTAGGCCGTTAAGGCCCAAGAGTGGGTGAGAGGATCTTTATATAAGCAGGACAGAGAAAGACGATGGAAAATTACATAGCAGGACAGTGTGAGACAGGATCTTTATATGGCAGGCCTGAAGGAGAGCTCTGGCACTACAGAATATGAAATGGGTAATTATATTGCAGGCTGAGAATAGGTCCTTGCACAACCGGGCCTGAGGTCCAGGACATACTCCCCCATCAATCACAAATACCAAAGGCTGGCTATTAACTTCGTGTCATAATCATCTGATAAAGTCCCCTACAAATACCCCATAAGCGAGTGCAACAGCTTTTAACAACCTTTTTATTAAATAAACCCTGTAGACAATCTAATATGAATTGTTCTTTTGTGAGGAGTAATAAGCCCTGTGTAAAGGATGGTGAAGCACCGTTTGAACGCAATCTTTTTTGGTTCAGTACGGGCATTTTGCTTAAACTCATCCAGTCACAGTCTTTAAATAAACACTTTGATGGAACACCGAGACATTTGAAAATGTTCAGTATCTCTTTTGACACGATTGAAAGCAAGTTGGGTTTCCAGAGAATCGCAATGGAGTGTGACTGGCAAAACTACAGCCTCTTTCTGTGAAATAGCAGAAAGGATCAGTCTTTTTCCCCCCAAAGTATTAGAGTAGATCCTTTGGGACTGGAGAAACAGTAATTTGCCCAAAACTCAGGAGTGTGATTAGTGGGGGAGATGAATATTAAGGAAAGAGAAAATCGTGAGGGAGTAGAAAAAAAAACAAAACAAAGAAACAGCAGATGTCCTACAGGAAGGAGAGAGGAACAGGAAGTATAGGGTGAGAGCAGCATTCACTAGCCCAGGGTGATGACATCACAGGAATGTTCCTATGGTAACTGGAGTTGCACTGCCTAAGGTGATGACATCACAGGAGTGTTACTGTGGCAACTAGAGTTACATTGCTGGGTAAGTGGGAGTGCATGGCAGAGAAAAGGAAAGAAGGAGCATTGTGGCTTTACCAGTCCCCTGAAAGATAGAAAGTCGGTTTTGTCATCGTTTACACATCCTGGACTGTCATTGCCGCCGGGGGCCAGTTGTAGGTGTCCAAGGTGAAGGAGTCGTAGTCAGGGCTGTAGACATGGGACAGGACAAAGGCCTCCTTGTCTTTAGGTTCAGGGTACAAGGAGGCGATGCCATTCCTGTAGGCGTGGTCCACCAGCTGGGGGAGGAGAGATGGTCTAAGTGAATATTTTCGGTGTCTCGCGCACACACACGTACATACACACACGTGCGCGCGCACACACACACACACACCCCCACGTGCACACAAACGCTATCCTGGCTGTGAATGTTTCACAATGTACAGGATGCCCAGTAAAACACCAACATCACCAGGTGTATTGCTCTGACCTTAACAGCAATTTTGAAGGACACCTCCCTAATGTTGCTGAGAGGAGGGTACAGTCTCCCTTCCGCTAGGTTCTCCTCGGTCACCATCTCTGCTATTGCCTGAGGAAGGGAGGGAAAGGGAGGGGGAGGGGAAGAGAGGAGGCGAACAAGACACTTGACAGAGGACCTACAATACTGATAATCACATAACACCACTTTGCAAAGTTGCACCTGTATGATGGGCAAGCGCTTATCCTTCTCTTCAAAGTGTAAATAAACCGGAAGTTTCTACTTTGTACGCTTGTATTTCACATTCCATTCCACAGTCCACTGATGCAAGTAATTTTAAGTAATACTACAGTCTCAAACAGACCTTGGTCAAATAATTGTTATATCATTATTATATTTGTTATAATTGTTATATCCCTCATAATTCCCAGATTACTGACAATTTAAAAAGTACTAATCTAATTGAATCTATTTTTTATCAATATTCAGAACAGCATTTCACACGAATGTATATTGGTTTTGGAGGGATCTTGAGGAATACTTGAGGAAGTATTTTAGGCCGGGCTTTTTATTGTATTCAGCCTTGCACATTCACTTGTAATCATTAGCAAGTCATGCAGGTTAAATAAACAGCACTTGGTGAATTGTATCCCAGAACGCAAACAACGTCGCAAGAAATGTAGAGACAGATGTAAATGTAGATCAATGTAAATGTAGAGAGACAGATGTAAATGCAGACAGATGTAGATGCAGAGAGATGGATGGACAGACAGACTGATAGGTGTACTCCATGTGTGGTACCTCGGCTGTGGTGAGGAAGATTTCGTCAGAGATGTGCCGCACTCCGCAGGCGATCACGCCGAGCGCCACGCCCGGAAACACGTAGGCATTGTTGCCCTGGCCGGGGTAGAAGGTGCGCCCATCTGCCAGGGTCACCTTGTCAAAGGGGCTTCCACTCGCAAATATGCCCCGACCCTATGAATGGACACACACACACACACCGAATGTATACACACACACACACGTACACACACGCACTCTCTCACTCATGCACACCTAACATGGTATATTTTGACATGTTCACACCTTCACTGCAACCTTAACTCACTGCGAGGGAGTAAACCTAACCTCAGTGTGCTCTGCACCACATGGATTCGTGTGTTTAAAACAAGACCGATCAGGACGTGCCGTTTTTTGATTAGTGTTAGCGTCTGCGATAGTGTTGGCACTGCCGAAATAGAGCCCTGAAGGGCCGATCTATCAAGGCCCCAAACATTCCCCCCCGCTCTTGCCTTCTAGAAAATGTTATTATAAACTGTTCTGTATCAACTAAGGTGGCAGAAGCAGGCTACTTTTTGCAGTGCCCTAGTTGCCGTGGTTTAGCAGTGTTGTAGTTGCCATGGTCAGTACACCCTGTGACAGTACACCCTGCCCTGGCAGTGGGGGGGGGGGGGGGACGGCCTGGGAAGAGGTTAAAGGTCAGGGTCACCTCGGTCAGCTGGTAGCACTGCTCCGCGGTGCACTCGGCCTTGCTGGTGGGGTTGCTGAGAGCGAAGATGATGGGCCTCTCGTTGAAGGAGGCCATGTCCTTAATGATCTTCTCCGTGAACGCCCCAGTGACGGCCGCCACGCCTGCAGACAACGCGAGAGACGTGAGAACCTCGGAGCGCTCGGTTCCGCCGCGTCCGCGCGGCCTCAGGTGAGGCCCAGGTGAAAGGCGGCTCACCTATGATCGCGGTGGGCTTGATGATCTGCACCACCTCCTCCAGGGTCTTCACGTGAGGGTGCTCATGAGCAAACTCCTCCTTCTCGTGGTTCAGATGACCTCTGCCCTGTGAGTCACTTGGCACAATCAGTCACGACATTCCACAAACCCTCCTCTTCAAAGCCTTGATCCTCTCCCAAAATCTCTCCTACAAGTCTTTACCCCCCCTACTCACTACACACCCTACACTCTGCCTCTCACACCGATACACACCCAACACCCTCAAACACTGATACACTCTACACCCAACCCGACAAACTACACCCTTTCAAACACGCCATCTCCTTCATTCCTTACCTTCTCTTCTACTCACTAAACCGTCCTCCTTTATCCTTCACTCTGATCACCCTCTTACACACAAACACCTTTGTACTGCACATTCCACTTAAAAATCACTTAGTGACACAATAGTGTCACAATAGTGACAACCATTTGTGATAGTTCACAGTCATGTCTGTATTGCCTGATCTCACATTCTCAGTGTGTGTACTCTTCAGCTCAGCCGAAAGGCAGCAGATCACACACACACTGCAGATATCATTATCTACTCATGCTTAATGCCCACAACTGAAACTGAATCTGCATCCAACTCTACTCCCCTGTGTACATCACCCAAACACTGCTGTGGGCTCAGAATGTAACACCGCAGGTCTCCCTGTCCCCCTCTTCTCTCTCTATTCTCCCTCCCTTATCAACCATCTCTCTTCTCCCTCTCTTGTACAAAATAAACCCGTTCACACTCTCTCTTCATTTCTCCTCAGACCCAAAACTCTCTCTCACGTTCCCCGTTTTAGGCCGAGTGACGAACAGAGCCTGTCGGTAAAATAGCTCCGCTTTCATGTGCTGTGGGCATGGTTACCTTGACGATGAGTCCCCTGGAGTCCACCATCCATATCCTTTTTGCAGCCTCATCGTGGGGGATGCCTTCCTTACACATAGCCATGATGAGCAGGTGAGCAATCCCCAAAGCAGCCTGGAATGCCCCCAGTCACATGATCACACATCAGGCCACATGTTAGAACAAGTTTAACCCTCCAAAGTGTTAGACCATAGAGTGTTCTGAACTAGAACATTTCCATGCTGATGTAACAATCACTACTGGTAATGGAATTCTAGAACACTGACGTATGATTTAGAAAAAAAACATTCCAAAAAACCAAAGGGTTCAAAGGGTTCAAAGGGTTCAAAGGGTTAAGTACAGACTTAGGACCATTTCATTTTAAGGCCTCAAAATAAAATAATCTGGCAACCCATTTGTTCACTAAACCACAAATATTGTTTGACATAACTGACAACTTTTTTTTTCATTGTTTTGCTCTTCAGCATGGGTTTTTTAATCAAATCCACACCCTCCCTTGCAAATAAAAAAAAGGGGAAGTTAGGTGAAAGAAACCCATTGACCTATCAAATTTCAAAATGAATAATTTAAAAGATCAAATTGATCACACACCAGTCCCATGATCCATGGACCCCACCCACTCACCTCTCCTGCTCCTTGGAACACAAACTTGTGGTCAGAAAGTTTGTTCTTTGTGACCCTGAGGGCTGCTAGGATACCAGCTACAGCGACAGAGGCCGTGCCTAAGACAGAGAGAGAGAGATCCACATCCACATATTTGTCACAAAAATATTCTTGCTATTGTTTAAAACTGAAGAATCCTCCACATTCTCACTGCTCTTCAGCGTCAGAGGCTAGACACATCCTTTCAAGCAACAGGATTAAAAAAAACAACTTATTTGGCTTCACCAGACTTGCTCACTGATCCACCAGTAGAGGGAACCCTGGTCTTCAGTTAGAGTGAAGTACCAACATGTTCCGAAATGAACAAATTTGGGCATCCGTGATAAAACAAGGGACAAACTTTTCTTCCAAATGCAGAACATTTCCACAATGCAAAAAATAAGCCCCATGTGAATTAACAACATGCCAGTTCCCTTGAGACTAATAAAGTTGATTTGACGCAACAGAAACGGATACACAACATTTCTATAAGACATGAAACCACAGGCCTAATAAAGACGGCAGGAATGACACATAAAAGAGAGCAGAAACATGTGCCGGAACAAACAAGCAGGACAGAAGGGAGACGGCGGAGACGCAAAGCTCGTTTAGCGTGAGAGACGGGGAGATGTACAGGGCGATCGCCGCTCTAATGTTTATGTGCAGAGGTTTCCGTGGTCATGTGAAGAATGCTTACACGGCCACTGTTTATCAGTTCTGTCTGTGGCTGTACGCTGTCCCTCTGGGATGGTCAGCTGGCTGGAAAGGGCCACAGACTGGGGGGACGGAGGGGGGGGGGGGGGCTGGGTTTTTTTGGGGGGGGGGGGGGGGGGGGGGGGGGGGTCTGCTGGCTGGACTGGGGAAGACAGAGGGGAGGTGAGGAGGGGAGGGAAGGGGGGCAAGCGCTTATGCAGTAAAGAACAAAAACCCTGTCCTAGTACAGACAGGACTCCTAATCCATTCCATTCGATTTGAGCACCAGACTCCCAGATTCATCTGATACTGAGAAGCCCAGCTGCTTACAGCCGTGAGGGAAAACTGAGGCATTCTGGAATTGTAAGTGTGTAGGGGGGGGGGGGGGGGCGGGGGGGGGAGAGGGGAGGGATGCAGATGCTGTATGTGCTTTATTACAACTCTTTTTGGTCTCTGCACAGAAGCCATCCATGTGTGTGACTGTATGTGTGTCTGAGAAAGTGTAGGTATCTGACCGTTTGCATGCATGCGAGTGTAGTTACATATGAGACAGGGCTGTATGTCATTGTTTATGATTGTATACTAATGGGCGAGTGAGTGACTGAGTGTGTGCATGCGTGTGTGCGTGTGTGTGTGTGTGAGGATGGGTGAATCAATGGGTGTGCGTGCATTTCGGAGCTGGGGTCAATTCCATTTCAATTCAATCAGTTTAGAAAACAAACTGAAATTCAATAACTAATTAACTGATAAATCACCATAAAGCATTTTTCATTCCAGGAAATGAATTTTAATGAATTTCCTAAATTTGACATGAAGTGGAACTGACCCGTGTGTTTGTGGGTGAGTAGGTAAACATGACTCATAGGCTCTTGCCTACAGCAGAGACAAAGCTAGGAATGCATTATACACACAGACAGGAACCACACCACAGTGCACTCAAACAGAGGCCACCTGTAGCTCTGACCGAGGCAGACCACAGCGCCCGCGTACCTTGGATGTCATCGTTGAAGGTGCAGTAGCGGTTGCGGTACTTGTTGAGGATGCGGAAGGCGTTGCTGTTGGCAAAGTCCTCAAACTGAATCAGACAGTTCATTCCGTACCTGCAGAGTGAGACGAGCCAAACCCACACTCAGTTACAGCCGTAGGTACAAAACTCACTTCACAAATGCAGTAAATGCAGTAAACATAATTATGTATTATGTATATTATACATGCATACTATATATGTATATATATATATTTTTTTTAAATATATATATATATATGCGTACACACAAATTCAACACACACACACACGCGCGCGCTCGCTCACACACACAAACACAGAAAGCCTACCATCTGGCAAGACCTAGGTTGACTGGACTAGAGCACGGGTTGAGCAATAGTGTTCCCACCAAACGCACAGTTGGTTCCCACCCAACTCGATCCAGAAAATCATCTCAATCCGTCTTAACTCCACATTTTGGGCAAGGCTCCCCTCTCCTCTACCCGTTGAGTACACAGTTGAGCCGTTGCCAAGTCAGAGAATACCCTGTGCACGAACCCCCACCACCACTGTGCTGTACACACCGTGCTACTGCAGACCTTTGGGGGACAGGTGCACTTACACACCCCTCTACTGCAGACCTTTGGGGGACAGGTGCACTTACACACCCCTCTACTGCAGACCTTTGGGGGACAGGTGCACTTACACACCCCTCTACTGCAGACCTTTGTGGGACAGGTGTGTTTACACACCCCTCTACTGCAGACCTTTGTGGGACAGGTGCACTTACACACCCCTCTACTGCAGACCTTTGTGGGACAGGTGTGTTTACACACCCCTCTACTGCAGACCTTTGTGGGACAGGTGTGTTTACACTCCCCTCTACTGCAGACCTTCGTGGGACAGGTGTGTTTACACTCCCCTCTACTGCAGACCTTCGTGGGACAGGTGCACTTACACACCCCTCTACTGCAGACCTTTGTGGGACAGGTGCACTTACACACCCCTCTACTGCAGACCTTTGTGGGACAGGTGTGTTTACACACCCCTCTACTGCAGACCTTTGGGGGACAGGTGTGTTTACACACGACAGGTCCACTCTTTCCTGCTCCCTCACAGAAAGGTAAAATGTGCTTTTTCCACTGCCTCCAGTTAGGTAATATTTTCCCCCAAATAAAGGCCTCTTGTGTCAGCTAGGCCACTGGCTCTACGCCCACCAGAACAATGTGACAGGATCAGAGCGTATTCTGACCGACTGCCGACGGGAGAGTGAAAGTGAGGGAGAGACATGAGAGGGAAGGAGATATGAGAGCAAGAGAGAAAAAGAAAACACTGCACGGCCAAATTGTATGTGGACACCTGACATCCAACATATCATCAAAAATTATGAGTAGTAATACAGCGTTGTACCACCCTTTGCTGCCATGTCAACCTCCACTCTTCGGAGAAGGCTTTGTAACTAGATGTTGAAGCATTGCTGCAGGGATTTACTTCCATTCAGCCACAAGAGCATTAGTGAGGTCTGGCACTGATTGGGCGATTAGGACTGGTTCACAGTTGGCTTTCCAGTTCATCCCAGAGGTGTTGGATGGGGTTGAGGTCAGGGGTTTGTGCAGGCCAGTCAAGTTTTCCCACAACAATCTCAACAAAACCATTTCTTATATGGACCTTGGGCCTTCCCCAAACTATATAGTGTATGAGAGAGAGAGTGAGAGAGCAAGAGTGAAAAAGAGACTTGACAGAGGATCTACAATATGATAAATCACAATACACCACTATTCAAAGACACTTCTTTTAACAGAACCCAGGTTCTCTGTTGTTAAATGAACACCTGTAGGGTGAATTGTGATTTTCTTTGTGCTCCATACACTTGGAAGATGCAGGGGCAGCAGTTCAAACCAATATTTCAGATTTATTGGCCAACCACAAGTTGAGCACTCGATCCAGATGTTTATACTCACAGAGGAGCAAAGCCCCACCCATATCAGAACTAGGTCCTATTCTGCAGAAACCACATCCCAAACAGTCTTATTCTCCAGAAACCCACGCATGACAGAATGGAGTCTTATTCTCCAGACACCCACCTATAACAGGATGGAGTCTGATTCTCCAGAACTCTACCCAAAACAGAACACAGTCCTATTCTCCAGGACTCCACCCATGATTATGGAGAATTACAGAGCAGAACAAAGCAACAGTTTCAGAAGGTCATGGGTCCTGTCACCACCTCAGCTCCATCAAAGCACACCGGCCCACATTTCAGACCCATCAGCTTTTTTTCTGCATTCGTCTCCGCTTAACATTCAGCCAAGCGCAAACATATCCACATGTTCGGGTCAGCGAATTTCCAGCGCATTTCCATTGGAATGAACTCAAATGCATGCTTGTCTCTTCAACATTCATCACGCGTACGACTCAGTTTCACGAGCCAGGGAGGCCTGAGAAAGCGGATCTCCTCAAACTATTTAAAACATGACTTGACTGATTTGGGGTGAGGGATTATGTCTGACTTGTCGCTTCTTAAATCAGCAAACATGGCAGGGTTACGGAAAGGCAAACTCACTTGTCAGTGACGGCCTGCATGAACTCGTCGATGAGGTCGTCGTACTCCTTGCCCCGCACGCGCTTGTGCTTCAGCCCAATGTACAGGGGGTCGTCCAGGAGCACCTGGGGTCAGAGGCACAGTGACATCATCACACCGCGACACAACATCAGCACCGCGCGGCAGACGCTCTGTCCCACCGCATCATCGCTCTCAGACACCCAACGGCGCTACTGAGACTTCCTCTGCGCAGAGCGCTCTTCTGACTGCAGATGATCAAACCGCTCCTCCGAGACTGTGCTGTCATTGTTCACAGAATCTTGTAATTATGACCGGGTCATGTCTGGGCCTTGCAGAGAGGTCTTTGTTGTGGGCCTGATCAAAGAGCCAAAAGTGCCCAACTGCTGCAGTAAATATCCCGCTGTGTATTGGGCTTGGTTGCCTAGCACCCTGTACCGGATCACCTAAAGGCCCAGAGCAAATGTACACTATGAGACTTCTGTGACAGATCACTGTTAGGCATGAAGTGAACATACACACACACTATTGCACATATTGATCTTCATGACCATGTGTGCATATTAACATAATGCAGGTACGTTTGTAGCACATTTTGCGTATGCCAAAACCGTTGCACACTTAGACACAATTTCTCGTCCTGATGCCTAACAGCTAAACCTCACTACTAGTCTGTCGATCAAATGCATAGAAAGAAGTATAATTTAGACCAGGCGTGCATCCCTGGCATGCATAACATTCCCTGCAAAATGAAAGAATACTGATCCAGGGCGGCTTTTCTCCCCAAAGGAAACAAATATGAGCACGAAACAGAGAGAAACAGAAAGCCTGCAGTCGGGGTGAACAATTACACTGACCCCAGAACAGCACCCCGCCACAGGAAAGCGATCCTGAGAGAGCCCCCCGTTTCCTAACGAAAGGGGTTCCGGACGCGCCGGACTGATCCCGGGACGCCGCAGCGCACAGCTGCGCAGGCGCGGGATTGGCTCGGGTCCAGAGGGGTCGCCGGGTCACGGCCGCGGAACCGCCGCTCTTTCCCAAGCGTGCCAGACATTCCGGCTGGAGAGCGCTTTACGCTCACCCCCCCGTCATGTAAAAATGAACACAACGGAGACGTGCCCATCCCGTCTCTCCCTCTCCCTTCTGTTTACCCTTCACCCTAACTTTATCTTCCCCTCAGTCTCTCCCTCTCCCTTCTGTTTACCCCTCATCCAAGCTTTCTCTATCTTCCCCTCTTAATCTCTCCTAATCTCTCCCATTTACCCCTCATCCCAGCTTTCTCTATCTTCTCCTCAGTCTCTCCCTCTCCCTTCTGTTTACCCCTCATCCCAGCTGTCTCTGTCTCCCTCTCAAAGTCTCTCTCTCTCAATTCAATAATGCTTCATTGGCATGACATATAATAATAATAATAATAATAATAATAATAATAATAATGCAGTGCACAGGCATTGCGTGTCCGAGTTCAGAGAACAGCTGGACCGGGGAGGGGCCTGACTGACTGGGAGCCTCACAAAATATTAAGACCTAGGATTTTCTGGGCTGGTGGGGTCCAATGCAAGATCTTTTCATGGACTGCCCAAAATCTCTGGTGGCGCCCTGGCCTAAGACTCTCGGTCACGCGGCCTTCATCCAGATGTGCTCTGTGCAAGTGCTCGCAGATCAGCCTGTGAGGGCCTCAGCGCACATCTCCACCCTGGACCCGCGCTGGTGGACTGAGCCAACCGCCATCTTTCTCAGTCACAGGCTGAAAAACCCTCCACTGCAGACAGTTCATAAAGTAGCTCCATGTGTTTCATGTAAAATGACCAAGTACCATGAACAGTGTGTGAAGTACCATCCCCGTATTTACATAATATTAAATTTCATATGCTCATATTGTGGCTGATTTCCATCGGCTTTGTACTTTGGGATCTACTGCACAGTGTTGTGGTCTACTTTGCTCTGCTGTTTGAAGTTGCTATTTGCATTAACATTTGACTCAGCATCTGAAAGCCCTTAACTAGAAACATCAGCTCTTCAAATCAGACTCAGGTTACAGCTCCACTTAAGACCTCAAGCAAAAATAAGTCTTCAAAACAAACACATATAACCATGGAGATGAGGGCCTTTCTTCAAATGTTGGGCCCGGCTGTACCTATGCTGTGGACAGAAGCAGACCTCGGCCTACACCGCACCGTCAGGCCTGGGCTTTTCCTGCCTGGTGACCACTGCTCTGGTACCTGATTGTCGGTGCCCACGTCCAGCAGCACAGGCAGGCACTGCTGGGGTGGTACTCCTCCGCATGCGGTGTAGAGAGCCAGCTTGCCCACTGGGATGCCCATGCCGTAGCTGCCCAGGTCACCCAGTCCAAGGATCCGCTCCCCATCGGTGACCACGATGGCCTAAAAAAGCACGCACATGGTCAGCAGCTGCAGAGTAACAGAGCCAATCAGAGCAGAGCCCCCACTGCAAAGATCTGTACCTTGATGTCCTCCTCCGGCCAGGAGTTCAGCACTGTGGCGATGTGTCCCCTGTCATGAATGGTAATAAAGAGCCCCCTGGAAGAGACGGTCACAAGAGACTCACCATCAGAACAATCACATTATCACAGCCTACAGTCACACCATTAAGGCCAATAGTCCCACCATCAGAACAATCACATTATCACAGCCTACAGTCACACCATTACAGCCAATAATCCCACCATCAGAACAATCACATTATCACAGCCTACAGTCACACCATTACAGCCAATAATCCCACCATCAGAACAATCACATTATCACAGCCTACAGTCACACCATCACAGCCAATAATCCCACCATCAGAACAATCACATTATCACAGCCTACAGTCACACCATTACAGCCAATAATCCCACCATCAGAACAATCACACCGTCACCACCTACAATCACACAGTTGCTGCCTACAATCACCACCGACAGTCATGCCCTCATTGTGCGTGTGTGTTTGTGTGTTTGTGTGTGTGTGTGTGTGTGTGTATACACGTGTGCATGCGAAGCATCTCACCGTGGTCTCCTGAAGGCCAGGCCGTACTGCTGGCAGGCCAGTCCCACAGTGGGGGTGTAAACGATGGGCATGAATTCTTCAATGTCTGAGGTCAGCAGGCGGTAAAAGAGCTTCTCGTTCCTGTCCTGGAGGGTCATGAGCAGGATGTACCTGAGGGGACACACAGGTGAGGCCTACATCACAACCAGATACAGCAACCAAACACTTCAGACACTTCTTACTGCAAAACATTCCAAAATATTTAAGGTTTGGCAGGATGTGGCTTTTCATTGTTCTGTGAGGTAAATCTGAAACCCATGGGTCTGAAACTGAAAGACTATGGGACCAGTGCACTCCTAATAACGGGGTTACAGCTGTGCATTTAGGACAGAAGTGTGGGTGGTGCATGGGTGTTGGAGGCGGGGGGGCGGCGGAGCAGGACCCACTTGTCGAGGGGGTTGCTGCGTATCTCGTAGCTCTTCATGACCCTCAGCACCTGGACGTCCTGCGTGAGGAAGCAGGGGGGCAGCAGGCCGTGGATCCCCAGCTGCTGCCTCTCCTCCAGGGTGAAAGCCATGCCCTGCAGAGGTGCACACACACATTACACCTCCTCTACACCTCCTCTCCGCCTCCCACTCCTCTACTATACTCTCCCCACCTCCCTCTCCTCTACTGTACTCTCTCCGCCTCCCACTCCTCTACCATGCACTCAGAGAAGGCATAGTTTGGCACAGCACAGGATTTACTTTCTGTTAGAACTCAAAAAGTCTAACTCGAGAGCCGATGTTACTGTGTGCTAGTTATGATGGATCAACTGAACCCCCACATCTCAGGTGTATTTATGCATGTTACAGTGATGTGGGCAACCTTTCCTCACAGCACGAAAACAACAAAACATTTAAAATTTTCCATCGTTTAAAATTTCTGGGTCATAAAAAAAAAAAAAAAAAAGGCATGGAAATCCCCTCAAAGTGCAAGGAACCATCTCAAGATTTATTTACACATCCTCTGTCAAAAACGGAGGGAGACAGATGGCTTTCCTCAGCGTGAGAAATCAGATCCATATCTTCAGAGGAGACCGATTTCCCAGCTGTTTTCCACGGACAGTCTGCCAAACGCTAGGTTTCCCTGAGCGGTGAACAAAAGCCCACATAAACATGCGTGTTGCTCATGGTTACGGGACCAGACCCAACCGGATCAGGGTGGACGCGGCACAAAGCCGCCGATGTCTCCGAATGGGAGACCCAGAGACTGCGGACAATGAGCTTGCAGTTGCTGCTAAAATCAAAGTCGGAAAGCTAATCGGAAAAAAAGGCTGTGAGTCACAGCTCTGGCACCGGAGGCTCATTTTTTCCCCCTCCGATGACGTCATCCGCATTGGAATTTTGCTTTGCGGAACACTTCCCAGTGCCCACACGCCCGCCCCCCCCGCCTCCCCGCCCGCCCCCCCGCCTTCCCACCCCCCCCGAACAAACCCTCCTGGCGAGCTTCAGAGGGACCAGGGCTGGGGACATCTGAAGAGAAGAGGGCCTGCATGGAGGAGGGCGAGGCGATCAGCCGAATGCACACGATGGAGAAAAAGTGACCTGACAAAAGGTCGGGTTGCACACTTGGAAACACTGCGTGTGAGAGAGCACTCATTACACTGCAGCGTTGGTCTGTCCCACTGGCTCTGTTGGGTGTGTTCTCCTGTTTGAGTTCTGCAGTTCTGTTCAATCCAGGAACCTATACTGCATGCTTTCCCATGAGTTTGAGTATGCATTACTGGAGTTCTGGGTCCCTCCTAGGGTTTGAGCTGGGCGTGTGCTCATGTGTTTCAGCGCTCATTACTGGAGTTCTGTATTCACTGCTCCCAAACCCTGAGACAGCTCGACACACAGAGATCTCCACCCGCGTGCAGGACCTGCACGGCACCAGAGGGCACTACAGCTGCTACTTCCAGCACTATGCATCCAGTCAGTGAACTGAATTCCTAGGATTAGCCGTGCATTTAATTGGTCTGAATCTATAATGTAAATGTTCCTGTCACCCGCAGGCAAGTCTACCATTTGTCCCCCTTCCCCCCCATGTTCTCAAGAGAACTGTATTTTTTTTGGACTGCCCCCAAGGTATTATGAATTGTATGACTGATAAGTTCCTGTCTCAGCCTCCCAGGGCTCCAGTGACGTGGGGGGGGAGGGGGGGTGGGGTCATGTGAACCACACAGCTGAGCTGCCCCCCCCCCCCCCAGCATCACTGCAAGTCACAATGACCTTTGACCCCACACCCTGTTAAAGGAAGAGGTATACACAAAGGTGTCGGAGTGGTTAATCATCGGGAAAGCATTTCATGGAGGGGGGTGGGGGGGGGGGGGGTTCACAAGATCAGGACATTAATTTAATTCAGTCTTGGCAGATCATCAGTTAAAAAATAAATAAAAAAACCGATCTCTAGGCCAACGATTAAAAATAAACACCGGTCCAGTCTTAAGACTCATTTACGAGGAGCGACATGAATAAACAGGGTTACGTGACACAGACCCCAGCCCTCAGCATCTGACCCCAGGCTCCGAGGGGGAGAAGGCTGTCCCTCAACTACGCTGAAATTTACAGTTTTTACAGTTTAGTCATCTCTCCAGCTGCTTTCAGCCAAAAGCCTCTTGCAAAAGAGCATTTTGCATGGAAGGCAAACTCCACCAAAGAGCTGGGGACGAGCAATTGTTACAGTCGCATAAATGCCGCTGTCAGGGTGTACTGTACGTCACTCCACACACGGTTCAGAAGTTTTTTTTGTATTTTTTGCTTGTACTTCAATGTGCCGTTGGTGTGGTTTGGGCTCTCTCCTGGCTTCATTAACATGGAAATCAGGTCATGTTCATGAGGGACGGAACTGCTCCTCGTTCACAGAGATATTGAGTTACCCGCCCATCACGAGGCTCAAGCCTGTGCCAGTCTCTCTCCATAAACATCGTCTGCCGCGATGGGGACTGGAAGACCGAAGCCGGCCTGTGTGTGCAGGGCAGGCGGAGAGGACCACGCAGACATGAGCAATCCATCGTACGAGCACACCGATCGTGCTCGACGTGGCACACGGTGCCGGGTGTGGCAGCCGAGCTTGGTTGGCAAGGGGCAGAGGGCGGGGGAGGACACAAAGAACTGGGCTGAATCCAGGGGTGAGCAACTAAAAATCTAAACAAAGATAAACAAAAGCACAAACCAAACAAAAAAAAAAAATACTAATGGAAAATTACTGAGTGCTGAACGCAGCAACGGACTAAAATGACCCACACAGGACTGGGCCTCATGATAAATCATCCTCAGGTGTGTATACCTGCCAATGAGGCCGCTATTACCCTATCCTCACCTCAGGCTGAGAGAGGCAACAAGACCAACAAACAGGGACCAAATAGGCCCTCTTTCACCCCTTGCACGAGTAATCCATTTAAACCTGTCAGGAGATGGTCTGGAAACTACGTATAGTGCACAAACACACACACACACACACACAGCGCTAACAGACAGACAAGCAGGCACACACACAAACACACACAAACACACAGCGCTAACAGACAGACAAGCAGGCACCCACACACATGCATGCACACACACAGTAACAAAAGTTCTTATGTGTGCAGTAAGAGGTGTTGGGGAGACAGTTATGCTCTGTAGGAGGGTATGAGCAACATATAGCACAGGCAGTGTTCAAAATAAACAATTACGGGTAATTTGGTAATCTACACTATTCTGAAAAGTACCAAGTAGGCATTCGAAGTGGGCAAAGCTTACTAAAGACTGGGCAGGATGGTGCTGGGTAGGATTTGCAGGGCATTTGAGGACATACAACAATAGTTTCGACTGAATGAAGTTGATTGAGGATATGCAAATACGGCACCCCAAGTCATCCTGCACGAGGGTGTCTGCTGAAGAAAAAAAAACACTACCAGTCTCTGTTTGTGCATGGGGTAAACTCAGTGCACGAAAGAGCTGCTGGTTCTGTTCATTATGGAGTGAGGGGCTGACTGGTCACCCAGGTTACATGCAATCACTGTTTTCAACAGGGAGCCTAAACCTCTATCAAAGCCACTATCAAAGAGCCATTGTACTCTTTACACACACACAAGCCCACACACACACACGAGCACGCTCGCACACACAAAAAGAGAAATAAAAAACACACCGTCCCTCACGTGCGTCTTTGGAAAGTGTGACCTGTGGCTTTTAAAAAAAAGTCCAGGCAACACCCAGTAATCAGTTCCACACAATCGGAGGAAGAAACAAGACCGTTTCCCCCGCAGGAAAAAAAAAAAATTTAATTTAGAGTATATGCGTTTGAAATCAGCGGGAAACCCCCCCATGCTCGGTCCAGAGTGTTTCCCCTGGAAAACACACGAGGCCTCGGCAGGCCTGAGCGCACACACACGGCACTTCCTGCGGTGAGCTCACAGAGCGCGCCGGTCCTCTCGGTCAGCAAGGGTCAGAGACAGGACGGTGACACAGAATCCGGGTTGGCGTGAGGCGGTGTGTGAGGGGGAGGGGGGGTCAAGGCCCAAGCTCATGGTCCCAGTTCGGACAGCCTAGCATGTGAACCTGTGACCCAGCCAAAAACAGAAGGTACCAAGCCCGCGACAGAGCACCAGCACGGAAAATAACACGCAAAACAAACCGCTCCCTTCTCAGCGCCAAATCAAGGGGCCTCATGCAGCTTAACAGCATGACAATGACCCTGAACCCTAACACTAACCCTAACCCTAACACTGACACAGAAATAATCAAAAAAATAATAATACATGACAAAAATATTTACTTAAATGAATATACATGTATGGTGAAAACTACAAATAATGATAAAATGATGGGAAGCCTGATATTGGAGCATATAAATATGTGTAGAGTGGCACAGCATTAGAGCATAATCATGATCTGCAGTGTTATATTTCATCAAAACAGTCCCCTGCAAGAAAAGGACACCAGTCATTAAGTGTGGCATGGCGTAAACAAATCCGTGATGCACAGACATGGGCAGTGTTCACATGTACTTGTTTATTCAAAAACAAACAGAACCTGAGTGGACATAGACCAGACCAGGGGCCTTAAGCTCCAGTCCAGTCCTGGAGGGCTGGAGGGCTGCAGTGTCTGCAGGTTTTCTCTGCCTCCCCATTCAGTCAACAGGCAACCAAACAGCCTTGGAAACAAGGTGCGTGGACTCCAGCCAATCAATGACTTCAGTCCGGACACACACCGAAAGCCAACAGACACTGAAGCCGCTAGAGAACCCTGCTCTAGACAAAAGAAAAAATAATTTAAACAAGTCCTTTGTGACGGTGTACAGAGTCAGTATATCCCAAAATATCCACGTCCAAGTCGCTGATTACTAACAGCCCACCTGTAGGAGTGGCGGGTATGTTTCACAGAGTTCAGAACGTTCCCTGACAGAGCACAGTGTGCAGTTTCACAGCCATCAATCTCAGCCTGGCTGCAATGTTGATATCGGAATGGAATTAACCTTCTCTCTACCGGTCAGTTTCACTGACCGACACCGACTCAGGTGTCCAGCCATTCTCAATCGACAATGACATTAGTAGCACCCAGGTGACCAATCTACGGAGCAGAAGTTCTCAAAGGTGCCCTACAATGTCTATATAATAAAAAGAGTCCAGTCCCATGTCCGTAGGTCCCGTGCTAAGTTTTAATAAACTTGTTTTCTTCCACAAGGGGAGCAAACCATTTGACAGAAATGGGGGAGGAGTGATCCTGAAAAAGCCAGAGTGGTATGTAATGGATCTGTGGTACAGCCCACAGAAGTATGCACTCTGGTACACTGTCAGAGTTTCTATTTCTACATGCAGGCCTCAGTCACCAGGACAGATGGTATTCTACATCTGCAGCCAACAAAATAAAAGTAAAAGCATGTGTTGACCCAGGCTACATGTATAAGCTCAACGGGCCAGTTTCCACTTTCAATAACTGATTATTGCGTGTATGTGTGTGTGTGTTGATAATGGCTAACTTCACAAGCATGTGCACACCTGCATTAACACACACGCACAAATAACCTCACATGTATCTACACACCCACAAAACACATTCATGGACAGTTGGACACATGCACGCACACATGCACACACACACAAGAATAACTTCACATGTATGTGCACACCTGCAAACACACACAGGGACACGTGCACGCACACATTCAAACATGTGCATGCACACACACACATGCATGCTTAGACATACACACACACACATACATGTACACACGCACAGACATGCACGCATGCGCATGCATGCTCACATGCACGCACGCACAGATGCACATGTGCACACACACCTTTTGGCATTTCATTGGCCCTCGTTCTAATTTGTGCTTGATCTAGTGCTGAGGCATGCATGCCTCTCAGGATGGTCGATGATAAATGAATCATCGCAGTGTTGAAATCTCCCCCACAGTGACTAAAACATCCCCAAACACTGGGAGGACCCCCATCCCGCTCAGGATGCCGGGGCAAGCCCTGAGCTGTGCAGCTGTGTCTCCCCCCCCCCCCCAACCCCCCCACCCCCCCAGAAATGAGACTCTTCATCTTACATCTCTCACTTCTCAAAGGTTTTCAAAAGAAAAAAGAGGACGCGGCAACTGTGGGAAACAATGCTGCTTCTCAATTTCCATTTGATTTTATAGAACAGGTTCTCTTAAACTCAAACATCTTCGTTCCATATAGGCCTATTATTTAACAAGAACCACATATTTCTCAGACCCTCTGGCTCAAAAATGTCCTCAGGCTGGACATTCTCCAAGTTCTTGATCAATTTCCATGGCAATTCCGTCTGTACTTTTAACAGAGCATCTGTAATTCAGCACTCATCTCCCAGAACGCAGTTTCTCTGACAAGGATTTTGCAATGCGAATGTTTTGGAGTTTCAGTGCAAAAGAACATATAAAATTATCTTCATTCCTTCCTTCCTTAATGGCCCCTTGCCAAGTTCACAAGATGATTTATTAGCATGTCTTCACCAAGCACAGAATTGTCAAAGGATTATTTCTCATGACAAATCACTAATAAAATAGCACCCCCACTTGTAACTTGCTAGCATTCACCACCAGTCCACAGAAGCGCCAATATTAAATGTCCCTATTTAATAAGCTCATTGGTTTGATGATAAAAAAATGTTTGGTCACATTGGCCTCTGGCCGATGGTTTGCTAGCATATGCTGGCTAGCATTTTTCTCCACCTCAAGAGTTAATCCTGCTTTTTTTTTTTTAAAACCCATTTTATTTTAGCTCCTGAGTTCCGCCCTCAGTTGCAGTTCCTCTATTTGCCTGAAAGGCCGCCAGATTTCTGAGTTACCCCAGCGTGAGTCGGCTGCATTCTCTTACCCCACTGTATTACCCCAGTGCATTCCCTCAAACTACAGCTCCGCTTTACGCCGATACCTCCCAGGTTTTCCAGAGAAACCACACCGACCGCAGCTCTCGGTTTACACACAAATAAACGCGTTTACAGTACCAAATACAGTGACTGTGGGAATGGGCCATTGGCTCTAAATGGCTCGCTCTGCAGAACATAATCTTCAGCTCATGATAAAAAAAACGCTCTCCTCTTAACTCAAAATGCCTCGTTGCACAGAATCTATTCTTCAGCCCCTAATAAAAATCTCCTCTGCCCAGCATAGATATTTATACGAACTCTTTCTGAGGAAGTTCATCGTTTTTCCCCTAAAAGAGTTTCACAGCAAACTATGATTTGTGTCTCTCGCTTTCTCCCGTACGCATTGAATCAGCATTACTCAATCTGCTGGTTCAGCAGCCTCCACCCTGGACACACTCGCGAGCAAAACAGACACATCCTGAAAAGCCAAGCTGCACAAAAAGGAGTTCACCTGGGTCTCTTACAGCACCTAGGCAGCGAGGGACCGCCAAGCTGTATCAAGGAATAAAAGGCTCTCAAAAGGTCAATTCAACCTGAACCTGTCCTGTTTTTCTGAAAATTCACACACGCAAAGCAGCAGGCTTCCTGCAGCTTCTCGACACAAAAGGAGCGCTTTGATAACATTCTAATTAGATCCATCTGTCAGCAGTGGCACCGGCTCTTCTGAAACACAGCTCCATGCTAAGACATGACAGTGAGTGAGCTGCACTGAGCACAACAAATCACCACATCAGGAATTTACAACATGCTGCTGACATCACTGGGGGGAGGCGTGCTGTGGTGGTCATTACATGCCAGATCTCCCCTCTCATTCGCTGGAGGAACAGGCAAGGTGAATGCTGATCCAGGTGGCCGTTGGGCCTGCGTTAGCCATTCACAACATTTGACTGATGTTAACCTGAGACAAATTAGAGGAGTTTTATGTAAATGAGCACCAGGGAATATGCTGGGAGTTTGAGATTATAAACAGGCACAGGAAGAAGGCACTTGGACAGTAATTACTTGTGTGGAAACCACTCTCATAATTAAACAGCACAATGACTAAATAATCATCCAACCATTTTCTATACCCGTTTATTCCTGGTCAGGGTCCTGGGATGGTGCTGGAGCCTATCCCAGCATGCACTGGGCAAAAGGCAGGGATACACCCTGGACAGGTCGCCAGTCCATCACAGGTCACAAACACCATTCATTCACACACTCAGACCGAGGGGCAATTTAGACTCTCTAATCAGCCTAACCTGCATGTCTTTAGACTGTGGGGGGAAACCGGAGTACACGGGGAGAACATGCAATGGACCTTCTTGCTGTGAGGCAACAGAGCCACCCTATAAATAATCACATCACACAATGTCCCACAATATGTGCAGAAAAACAACCCAACAAAAGGTTAAAACTTGATCTTTTGATTTGAGCATTGGTGTTCAAGATAACCGAAAAATGAAGGCCATTCTTCTCTTCGTACGTGGAAGCAGATGAGAACATTTGGCTTTTTACACCTGGCATTAATACCAGCGGTCCCTAGCGATGAAGCTAATCTAATTTATGATGCCCCTGCAGTCAAGCAGATGAACAATCAACCTTTCAGCTGAAGCACTGTTTGCATTTCAGCCTGGCTGATTATTAACTGTATTATAAAACGGGGACAGGGCATCATCTCACATTGATGTTAACTGTAATATAATTAGATATCATCTCATTGTTATAGGCTTAATAGCTAACTCCCAGTTTGCAAACAACAGCTTCCAAATTAAATTCACCTCACAAATTCTATCTGCTCATTTAATCCCCCTGGACAGGTGTTAAAATGAGGAAGCCCCTTCACTCTAGATGTGTCCTGTTTTCCATCTTTATTCATCTACTTTAGACACCCAACCTTGACCCAGAAGTCCTGTCACTTACAGGCAATTCCTACCATAATTCCGACCAGATCCTACCTTCTTCACAGAATTCCTGAAAAAGATTCCAACACATCTTTGACTGCAGTAGCACCCAAATTCTAAAAATCAGTATAAAATGTCAGCACATCTAAAACAACAATTAACAAGGATAAAATTATTTATGACAGCCTGTCGGCTCAAGACCCAACACCTCCGCTAACCCCTCATTTCTTCAAATGTGACTGCACTTTCACGGATCAATAAATATTATTAAGACTGAATGTCTCCATCTGGATGATCTCACTTTTTAACCTACAAATGTGTGATTAGACTGTTCTTAACAGAACATTCTAATGCTGATGTAACAGTCACTATTGGTAACTAAAGCAACGGAGTTCTAGAACACTGACATAATGAATTTTGGGGGGGAAAAAAACGAAAAACCTGGCTCTCCAAAGGGTTAAAAGTCTTTTTTTTTTACTTAAAAAAGTGAATGAAGAAAGTCACCTTGGGATTTTATGGACCGGAGACAAGCGCTGGCAGCTGTAGGGCTGCTGAAGGATCAGTGCAGTGGGGCCCCATATTGTTTAACGCACGTTATACCTCAGTGGTTCCCAGTCTGGTTCCTGGAATCTACAGTCATGAAGGTTTCCACTCCAACCCTAACAAAGAACACCTCATTCAATAGTTCAATATCTAGTTGAGTTGCAAATTAGTACAATCAGGAATGCCAAACTAGGGATGAAATGAGAACCGAAAGGACAGCAGATCTCCAGGAACAATGCTGGTAACTACTGTTACACCTGCATTGCTCACTCAGATCATTAATAGGGGTAACATCCTTTGTCGCAAACCACGCACAGTCGGTCTCTGGCCACCCAGTACTCTAATCCTAGTCTGGGAGCGCATGGATAAGGCACTGCTTTTTTTTTTTTTCAGGGTAAAAGCAAAAGAAAAAAAAGAAAAAAGCAGGTGCTATGCACATAGGTACTTTGCATGTCTGAGGAGGCCGAGGAGGCGTGTCCACGCTGGACCAATCAGCACCGCGAGGCGGACTACTCCTCCCACCGTGTCAGGGTCCCGCCTTGGACGGCCGCCAGGTCCCTCACTCATCTCTGACAGTCATATGGAAAGCATGTGGGACTGATCCCTTTACACAACCGGGCTACGGGTCGCTACAGCCCCACCTGATAGGGGGAATGTCACCCCAAGTCACTCTCTCTCTCTCTCGCCCAGGCTAACTACCGCTACGTTCAGCAGGAGTCCGACCCAGACCTTGCATTGAATAGACAATGCTACTTGATGCTGAAAATACCACAGCTGAGATCATACTAAACGCATGACCATTCTAAGAATATTTTTACTGTTTCATACAGTAGGTCTGTTTGTAGCTATAACCAGAAAGGTACAATGGTGACCCAAGGCTTACAACACACCTTATAAATTAAATAATAGTCCTAGTGCATTTACCAACAACCCCTGCAGTAGACTGTAGATAACAATGCTTCCTCTCTGCCACACTATGTTCTCCCCATTTCTTGTGTAACTTGTTTAAATGCAGTGTGTTACTATCATCTAATCTGTAATACATGCTATGCACATTTTACTGTTGCAAGGTACAACACCATGACACTGTAAAATACTTCAGGAATAAAACCTGGACAAATCTGGACCAATGATGGACCATACCATTCTGAAATGATCTGGGGGGGGGGTGGGGGGTTTATAATGACCTGCCAGACTGGGAGGAACCATTATAATCATCACTTTATCAGTAAGCTGAACTCCTCTACGGAGAGGGATGCTTCACATTAGAAGACTTTGTTTTAATGTTAAATATATTCAAGGCTCATCTCCCACATTTAAAAATATCTATAAAAAATTCTCTCAGCATCACTTTAAATGGCACACGCATAGCTTCTTTTAAATTTGTGCAACATTTCAACCCAAGCAATTGAATGTAAGCTGTGCACATTGCTCTGGGTAAGTCAGTGCCTTATCTGCAGGACCTTTGTTACATTCTATAATAAAACAATTAAACCTTAGACAACACGTAGACACCAAAAGCTGCCTTCTAGCAAAATGAACATTATTGTTCTTATTTTTACTTTTCTTTTTATTGTATGGGGCAGGGAAGACAGATGAGGCGAGTTATAAGACCATGACAAAGAGAAAACCAGCATTGCAAATGGGGTACATATGACAACCTTGTGCTGGTGTACCTGCTCATACACTCACATACATTCATTTTTCTATAAGAATTAAACTTAGGCAAGCAATCATTTAATAATAGAGGGGAGTCACCCAAGTACTAATTTCGCAGAACTGGAAATGTAGGGCGTGTGTGTATGTGTAGTATCAGAGTTGCACTTACCTTGTTCAAGTGCGGGTTCCTAGTGATGTCATAGCCACGCTTCTTGGTGCTGACGCTGTTCTTGCTTTTGGAGTGCCCGGTCCCGGAGTGACAAACCCTCACTCCTCCGAGACATGCTCTGCCGGTCGAGCAGGCTGCAGGGTGACCCGCATGACCGGAAAGCATTTTCACGACGCAGTTACTGGCGTTTCTGCACAGTGCAAGCACGCTTTTTCTCGGTAGTGTATTCATGTTTCCTGCGAGAGAGCAAGTATGGGATAAAGCATCATTTTGGGTCCAGACGAGTCGGGTAGAGCCGTAAACTAGCCAATGTCATCACCACTCAAAGCATCAAAGCAAATAAAGCAGGTGACCTTACGTTTTATTCATTAGTGCTACCTACGTATATTTAAGTTTAAGAAGTTTTGCCCGGTAAATAGTAGCTAGCGTTAGCTACCAAAGGCCTTAGTAGCTTTGCGAAGCAACAACAGGTGTTGTACGTAAACAGACAAATGACGCTAAACCATACAACACAGCTGTTTTTCGGCATTTAAAATGATTGCCCTATCAGCAGGCACACGCATTATAATAGACTGTTATATATTCAAATGTAAGGCACAAAAGAACAAAGGCTTCAGAGTCTGCTGAAGCGGCGTAAACGCGCGTTTTATTAATATCATCGAAGTTAGCCTACGCAGATACCTTGATAAGATGCGCTCCTCGGCGTCTGCCACCAGACGGTTTGCACTCTTGGTACCTACCTGTCTGTCCCTAGAGGCTTTATCACTGGACGTTGCCGTAATCTTCCGAAACAGCTGATCCAGGCTCGTTTCGCTGTTTGACATTGACACATTCACTTCCCACAGGCTCCTCCCGTAGACCCGCCTTTTGCCTACAATCTGCCAATGAGACGGCGAATCCAGTGGGCCTGACCAGCGCTCGGGCGCCAAATAAAAAGCAAGCGTATTTGTCTCTTCTGGTCTCCCCCTTTGTTTAGATCTCGGGGTTACCGGAAGAGAAAGGGAAGGGTGTTTCCTTTTTCATCATCACGTTCAAGTCCACGTCGACAGCTGAGCGCGTCGGCGCTGTCACTCATGTCCCTTGGGATGCCACACTGGTTACATACGTATACACATGTAAACAAAATGCTTATATATATATATATATATGTGTGTGTGTGTGTGTGGTGCCATAATAAAGCTTATTGTGCTGAAATTTTATAAACAAAAAGAAAACATAGAACAACCTACAACACATACGTATTTTGCAACACATGCAAAGTTATGTTTCTTCCTACAATGAAGGTTACTCCTTCATATAGCTGTAAACATGAACGTCGACTATAAACACAGAGATACATTACAAAAACACCAGTGTGTCATACATAACAACAGACTGTCAGTGGCCATAGGGTAACCAATGAGTGTCAGGGAACAAAACTCTATATCAATGGAAAAACAGATTAACTAGATTAGGAATGTTGTGCTTAGTCAAATAATTACTAGAGTTCTTACAGCAGGTACATGCAGCCAGGAAAATTCACAACACAAAGAAAACACTATCTGCACACTGCAAAAAATACAGTGTTTGATATCTACTGCTGATAATTTCTTGGAATGGACAAATTTAACCCTTCAAGGTGTAAGATCACAAATGTGACTGGACATTCTAATGCTGATGTAAAAATCACTACTGGTAATTGAATGCAATGGAGCCCAAGAACACTGACTTATTATAAAAATAAATTTAAAAGTTCCCCAAAAAACACAACTCTTCAAAGGGTTAAACATGATCAGTTGCGGTGCAGTAATTATACTAGAGCACCCGGGGTGTGACTGTGCCCATTATCTTCCAGACAGATCCACCCATGTGATTCATTTTTAGGAATTTAGCACACAATACACAGCCCACATTATTTTATATACAGTACGTTAATACAGCTCGATGATGTAATTCAGGCTAAGCACAGTGTTCAAGGGCACAATGGCAGTGCCCCACCCGTGAATCCACCTATAACCTTGCAGCTGCATTTGGCGGAATCCGGAGCCATTATGTTCCTCCTGGTGACATTAGAATCTGCAGGTATCAGGGTGACTGCAGAACATGCCTTGCTTTGTAGGCATACAACATTTTATGCATCATTTTATTCCACACACACACACACCACACACACAGGCACACGCAGGCATACACAGACACACATGCACACGCATGCACGCACACACGCGCACACACACGATGAGAAAGAACACCAGCAAAATGTTCATGACTTTGGCATTCCTAGCTGATACAACTATATTTAGAGTTGTTCATGTGACTGTAACTGTGGATGACCCTAAAGAAATGAAATACACTGAAATTGTGGGATGAGAGAAGAGCCATTCATTTCATTAGTATAGCCGTGTGACTCATATTTTGCTCAAGGGTTCGACATGTGGTGCAGCCTGTTAGGTGGCTGGCTCTCAGCCTATATACAAATCTCCCTCACTATGTCACTTCCTGTTCTGTGATCCTCTCTGCTTTCCTCCTGTCTTAAAATGGTCTGGGTCGACCTGGACAGGTGACTAGTCCATCGCAGGACCCACACACCATTCGCTCACACACTCACAGCTACAGGCAATTTAGAGTCTCCAGTTAGCCTAACCGGTTTGTCTTTTGACTGGAAGGAAACCGGAATATTCTGTGGAAACCCACACAGAAACACAGAGAGCATGCGCAGAAAAGGCCCTGGGTTAGTGTGTAGCACAGTGGGTAAGGAACTGGGCTTGTAACCGAAAGGTCGCAGGTTCGATTCCCGGGTAGGACACTGCCATTGTACCCTTGAGCAAGGTACTTAACCGAAATTGCTTCAGTATATATCCAGCTGTATAAATGGATACAATGTAAAATGCTATGTAAAAGTTGTGTAAGTCGCTCTGGATAAGAGCGTCTGCTAAATGCCTGTAATGTAATGTAATGGGTTAGGATTCAAACTCGGTACCTTCTTGCTGTGAAGCAACAGCATTATTCACGAGAGAGTGAAAGTAAACCCTAATTTACACGACATTACACAACCTAACATACACAAATACCACACACACGCGTGCACGCACACACAAAGTTGTACTTTGTTCATATGTTTATTGTTTGCTGTACTCATGCTTTGGATATATATATATATATATATGTATGTATGTATAATGCCAATAAAGCTAATCTGAATTTGAATTTTAAGAGTGAGAGAGATATATATATATATATATATAGAGAGAGAGAGAGAGTAGAGTAGAGTATACCTGTGTACTTTGCATGAAATCATAAAAAAATCTGAGAAAAAATTTACCTATTTGGATATGACAAAGAGGCAGAATTCGGAATACAGCTTAAAACATTCACAAATTTAGAAGAATGAAACATTTTCAAGCAAAACACACACAATTTTCCAAGCACAACACAAAAAAGTAGAGTTTCTGCCTTAGCTGACATCAAATCAAGTTAATTTCTCTTATTTTAATTGGCATGCTTCTCAATGATGCAAAATCATCTTCAACAACATTCAGGATAATTTAGACAGAAATATAGGATCTGCTTTCCTCGTTTGTTTTTTCTGCTTACTACTGCAGAAGAGGAATAATGGACACTCCCTATGACAGACTGCTCAAGTAGGTCTGGACTTCCACCAGCCCCCACCCTTTGCTCGATGACTTGCAAGAACAAGCTGAATTTCAGGGGAATCAAAAATAATTATTTCAGAATGCCTTGGTAGAGCAGAGAGCCAAACTGCTAATCACACGTGAGTCATATTTTATTCCATGTTTCAAAATTCCCAGTGACACACGGGTAATGTCATTAATCACATTCACATGGCTTTGCTTAACGTATCTATTTGCTTAGTAGACACCCTGTATGATTTACTGTGCACACTAATACAACGACCCATTTTTCAACTGGACTTTTCAGTGGAGTAACGCATTCAAGGCACTTTTCTCAAATGAACAACAGCAGTGGCCCAACCCTCGGAACAGGAGTCCAGGGTCAGATTCCTCTGTCATCACATCGCAGAGGGATTTCTGCTTCATTTTCTACATATTTCCATAGCGAAGGGCTTCGTAGCCAAGCTGCCTTGGCATGACTGCCATTGCAGGAATGGACAGTGGAGGATCGGCACACGTGATGTAATCATTCAATTACCTCTGTGATAAATGCACCCAGTGACCGGCTCTTTCTGGCCAGAATTACAGTAACAATGCAAAGCGGGAGACACTCTGAGCTTAGGGAGAATGCGCGCGCAACCGCTGGGACCTCGGTGCGTCGCAACATGCCCCCCCTCCCGCAGGGAAACTACACCCACACCTACTTCTGGACAATGCCCGTGTTATTGGTGTGCCAGCTAGTGTTCACCAGCGCTTTCACGTCCCTCAGAGCGGGGTGTCCTTGGCTTCCTGACATTCTGCAGCCACTGCCCCCTGAATGCAGCTTAAAGGACAAAAATGGCGGTCCTTCAGGAGTCTTTGACAACAACAGAAAAACCCCATGTGTCCCCATTCTCCAGCCCCACCCCACTCCTGTTCCCGGCAAGGTGTGCTAGAAGCAATGCAGAATTCCTGAACAGAAAGTCACAAAAGTTTACAAAGGGGCCACTCGAAAGACAGAGGATTGCATTGTGGGAGCTTGCTCTTTTCCCTTCTGGATGCCAGTTACCATGAAAACAACCGGCACAATACAAAAAGGTAATATTGATGCCCGTAGCAACACCTTTCATAACTCCTTACAAGTCACCGCACCAGTCAGTACACAACACTAATGAGAATATACCCCCAGCAGCAGCCAGTACTGTACTGTACAAACTTAAGCAAAATGTTGGCTGAAGAACATAAGACACAATATCCAACAGCAAGTCACAGCACATTTTTTTGGAGAGGGGAATTTCCCCCCCTCTTTCTCCCTTTTGCACTTGGCAGTTTTGCTGTGCTTTTATGTTACCGTCACACTAACCACACCTACTCCCACACCCACACAGTGAGCACTGCACAAGAGTAGGTACTGTGCCCTCCTCCCATACTCTTTTATAAATCAGTAACCATTATCCACACCCTAAGCTACAGGGAAGTGGTGCTAACAACATGAGCGGCTCATTTTTCACTGACTACATCCGATAAACTATAGGTGCATCATGGGTTGTCAGCTGGTACTAATGCAGTGCCCCCCCCGCCAACATGAGCCCACCACAAGGTTGTCATATGTACCCCGTTTGTACCACCACAACAACAATCTTCTGGTCAGAGTTGGTGAAAGACACAACCTACAGAGCCCAACCTGCTTTTGGAACAAACTAATTTTAAGCTGAGTCGTTGAACAACCCCCCCACCCCCCTTCCCCACACACACACCCCCTGGTCTGCGTTCCATTCAGAGTTTCCATATAAATCCGCTTTATTGGACAGAATCGGTCTTGTGAGTTGAAGCCCTCAGGCAAACTGGATGTAAATTAAAATAATGCCATGCAGGATTAAAGCACAAAGCACATGCTGATGAACTCAGCTATCTCCACGGTCACAACACTCTCCAACCACGATAAGCAGAGTCCAATTCATACTCAGAGAATGGTGCAGTGGTGCGATGTCATTGTCACTTCAGAGACAGAAGCTGGTTTTGTCACTTTCTGATCAGAAGGCACATTTGGTGTTTATACAAACAGTACAATGTGGTGCATCCTATTATTTTCCTCTGCATGCCTACATACCTACAGCTCTGAAATATGGCTTATTTTGTTGTGTACAGAAGCTTATGGTTATATTATGACGTATAGGAATATGCAAACAGATAAGTAAACGTTCACTGCACTACTTTATGTATTCAGTCCATGGTTCTCTCTCTCTGTGAAAGCAGCTTGTGCATTCCATCCTATGTATATATGTGTGGGTGTGTGTGTGTGAGAGAGAGAGATTTCAAATAGAAAAATAAAAGCAACAAAAAAGAACAATCATCAAATAATTTCTTGATCTGCTTCTTGAGGTACATTCTGTGCACAGTCCCCTTGTTCATTACTCACAAGCATTTTCAGAAGCACATGCTAAGTTTCATATGAATTGAATGATTGTGTCTAGCAGTTCTGCAGCCATGAGAAGCCATATAAATCTCACCCGGGGCTGTACTTCTTAAAAAGTTTAAAGTGTGATCTTTCATCACAGAATTTACAGAATGTAGGCTTGGTGACTTTAATCGTTGCTTTCTTCATATCAATAAAATAAGATGATGTTGGTTAGCTTAATGTTCTTGTCCCTTCTTTTTAAAAAACACATTATAATTAACCTCCAAAATTCACTAAACTAAATTCAATGAACAATATCCTCAAAAGAATCAATTATGGGGTTTGCCAGAATTATTGAATTACAATGATTCCTTTAGAATTTATTGCTTAGATTAAAAGAAATGGAAAAAAACAGTACCCATTTACTGAACCCATTTGGGTCATGTCATAAGTGTATCATTGTACGTTGTGTGTGTGTTAATTAATCAGTTGTTACTGTCTCAGTGTAGCTAGCAATATCATATTACATTATAGGCCAAGTACTGCCTAAGCACATTTTGGAGAAAATTGAAAAATATTTATTAAAAAGTCTTTGTAAAGTTGGAGTTTGAAAAGCTGGAGAATCTGATATGCATGATTTCATCATGCAGGACAACACTGCATTATTCTCTGACATTTCATTTGCAGCTTTGGCTTCACAGACCTCTTTTGTATTCACACTATTCGGGGTTTGCAGAGGACATGAATGCTGTCGGTAATTATAGTTTCGGATGTAGTCACATTTCTGTATCTGAGGTAATACACCCAGGAGGATGCATCAGCGCCGCGTGAACCATTAGCGACTCCCAGTCACGTGATTGCCTGTCTGAGAAAGTCGCAGCGCCTTGCGCAGCTTCGTCAGTCGGGAGTTTGCGCCGTTTTCAATGAGTGTGGGATTCTCTCGCACAAGCCTCCGCTGAAACTGTCTACGAACTCTGGAATAAAGATATGAATCCCGGGAAAGAAAAGGAAAAGTGCGAGTATCTAAGAATTTGACACTTTGGTGGCTTTTTTTCCTGCACGTGGAAAACTGTTCTGGCGTCTACTCCAATGCCCCAACTGTAGACACCTCCAGCCACTGCTCTCGTACACCTGCCAGCCAGCCGCCTGCGGGGACAAGCGCAGGATTTCTATTGGTGAGAATACGTATAACCTGCACTTATATTCGCCCATTGCTGTGTCTTCGTTGCGGAGCAGCTCAAAGAGCAACACAGAATTGTGGTGATAAAACTGGGTAAAAGTTGTCGAGTGCGTGGGGGTAATTGCCAAGATTGCTGAGAACTTTTCTTGTCGACTATGCGATAAAAGAGACATCTAGGGCAAAAAAACACAAAAAAAACAAAACACGTTTCGATATTTTTAAAAACGAACTTTAGTAAAAGTCTTTGGCAAAATTAATTGCAATGGCAGATGAAGTCGAACTTTTGAGAGACCTATGTAGGCTATACATAATTACTTTCCTTTTCATTTTGTACTTAAGCATACTTTAATCCAGTAGATATACTGTTTATATTTATTTTTGTACTTGTGTTTTTATTTGGGCGTGTTTGTCATTGTGATCTGAATGAAAGTTCAGAAACAATGTTGCAGATGCAATGTTACAGTATTTGGAAGAGCAGAGTTCTGTCCCTCGAGGTGAAGAATGCTGCTCCAAAAATAATTCAGAAGGAAAAACTCCGTATGAAGTGGTGCGTTATCTGCAGTTTCAAAAGCTAGGAAGTCTTATCTTCACATTGATATCATTAGCCTGAGGCGGATTGGTTATCTTCAATTTTACAGGCTATTTTAGTGTCTTTTCTAGATCTAGGACAAAGCTAGCATCAAATCGTCAAAATGCTGCCTGAAAATACAAGCGAATATTATATTCCACGTTAATCAAGATGGAAAGATAATTAAGTCTGTTTTTTTTTGTGTTATTAACCAGTATATATATATTCATGAAAGAAAAAAAATACAATTGACAAAACTGTTTTAGGGCTAGGCATTTGAAACAGAGCAAATGCTGTGAAGAGAGATCGCACGAGATGGAGGCAGCAGTTGAATGACCCGACTCTGGAAAACCTCCCAAAAAAAAAAAAAAAAACCCCAAGAGGCAGCATCTAGTGCATAGAACATTAGACCCTGACCTCTGCTGCTTCATGCAGATTCATGAAGTCTCGGCTGTGTAAAGCAGCTAAAATATAATTGGCAAAGTTCCACCCCTGATGAGAATTCCGAGACAAGTCTGGTCCCCCTGTCCCCCCCTGGTCTGGGGACTAAAAATACCCACGTGGTCAGTAAAATAATATTTCAGTTTCCAGCGCCAATAATGGCCAATAACATGTCAGACGTTTCCAGAATATGTTTCATTTGTGTTCCGTCCCTGATTTCATGTTCTCTCAATGTCTAAATGCCAAATCGGTCATTGTTGTGCAGAACAAGTGGACTTGTTCTCAAGCACACAGCTTTGGGGACAGTTAAATGGAGATTTCTAATTTCTAGTGCAAGTAGAATAATAACTCATGGCGATGAAGTAAATGTGGGCCCATTATCTTTGATATCTGTAAGGCTGTGCTGATACTTGTCTAATCTCTTATGTCTGTAACCAAGCCAACATGGATTCATCTCTTACTGGATAAGCTGGGAGCACTAGAAGGACAGCTAGCTGCATTCAGTCTAGTGTGCGCTATTGTGAATACAGGGGGATTGATCTTTAAGGGTATTTCAATGTAACTTAACAACAGGTCTTTTACACAGAAGTGATATTCTTCCACTTTTACAGTGGTGGCTTAACAGTGTAAAGATATTGGTCTTCCTCCAAAGAACTGTAACCTGCATTTCAAACATTTTAAATGCAGCCATGACAACAGGGTCAGCAGCCTGGTCAAAGTTAAACACACTTAAACTCTGAACAACACATTAGAGCCAGCAACTGTTGTTGTGAAACAGGCTGATGGTCCTTAAAATATGGCCTGAACATGCAACCATTGTACATTGTTGATGTCCTTAAAAATGTGCTTGAATATGCGAGTTGGATTGTGTTTAGTCAAAATGGAAGACCGCTTTTCTCACCACTAAAGTCGACAGGGACGATATCCTGGCAGCAAAAGCTAAATAGTGGGCGGAATTTTACTGATGTTTACTGCAAATAATAGTGTTAGTGAAGCTTCCAACTATTTTACAGTTTTGGCCATTTATGAGGACATATTTTAATTTGACAATCACAGTATAACTCATAGGAAAAAGAGCAAAGGCTAATTAACATAAAAGGGGAGCCATTTCTCTAAAACAGCTGTTTATGATTAGTACTGATAGATTATCAACCGTATTTCCAGGACTTTGCGTATCACCTGATTGGTGGTGCCTGTCGGTCAGTGCACAGTTCTGAATGTTAAAATATTTTCAGTGTTTGCACCCCCTGTCATTCCATACTGCCGAGCTCGGCACTGAAAATGAAAACAGATGTGATCACTGAATGCATATACAGTACAATACAATAAAATATTATTGCATGTTGCTACTTGTCAGTGTGAAAAACACCCACCTCTCCCAGTCCCTCCCCCTGTGTTCCATCCCGTGGATGGAAAACAAACGTCTGTTGTTGGAAAAGGTCACCTTTGATACTCACAGGGCACAGTGAAGTGTTTGGATCTGGAAATACAGTTTTTGGTCCATTGTTTAATGTTAGGCTCTGAAATATTGGCAATCATCCATGGGTTATGGTCAGGGCAGAGACCCAAGAGATCACAGCATTTCTCACTAAAGGAAACAAAATGGAAACATTTTCAGGAGCTACCCTCTTGGTGGTCGAGCCCAGGGCAGCACGTTTCTGTGTGTCTGTGTGTGTGTGTGTGTGTGTGTCTGTTAGTGCTGATAAACAGTTTGGAATTCATTTTTGAGTCTGGGGGAGTAAAATGGACAAATAAGGAGGATAGGGTCTGACATACCTCAAGATAGGTGTCAGTATTTTACAGGATGTAGCTTTAAAAATGGACACAGGACATTGCAGGGATGGAACAGCCCTATAATTGCAAATGGGCATTCCAATTTAGGGAGGAAAATAAGAATAAGATAGTGGCCAGGAAAGGGATGTTGGGATCTACCTATCCAGGAAGGCCTTGGCTTCCTCTTCAGTGTTTGCTTTGTGGCTTCTTGATTTGGATGGAAATGCTGATAGGACCGGCTAAGGAAGTACTCCACTGTGAGTGACGCACGTCTAGCCATTCTTCTGAGAGCCCGCTAGCGAGCTGTTCCAGTGGCACTGAATGGAGCCAGAGGAGCTGGTCAGAGAGATGTCACAGACACGGTCAAGGGTTTGGTATGGCTTTTGCCCCCAGCATGCAAAGACCAAAAGTTTCGCATCGTGGTCAAATTCATAATGCTCTCTTAACTTGGTCAGTAAAACCAGAGTGATTTTGGTGCTCTTCACATGCAGTCCACTGTGTTTCCCTGGCTGTGCTCCTGTACTCAGAGAGTAGGGAAGAATCCCAGGAATGCTCCTGCACCTCAGCTGAACTCCTCACTGACATGCCCTTTGTTTCCAAGCCATTCCTCCTCACTGACACATCCCTCCTCACCGGCCACTGTGCACCTCCTTACTGACACATCCCTCCTCACCTCCGTGCACCTCCTCACGGACTCATCCCTCCTCATCACTCATCATGCACCTCCTCACTGACACATCCCTCCTCACCGGCCACTGTGCACCTCCTTACTGACACATCCCTCCTCACCTCTGTGCACCTCCTCACAGACTCATCCCTCCTCACCACTCATCATGCACCTCCTCACTGACACATCCCTCCTCACCTCCGTGCACCTCCTCACAGACTCATCCCTCCTCACCTCCGTGCACCTCCTCACAGACTCATCCTTCCTCACCGCTCATCGTACACCTCCTCACTGACACATCCCTCCTCATCGCTCATCGTACACCTCCTCACTGACACATCCCTCCTCACCGCCCACTGTGGACCTCCTCACTGACACATCCCTCCTCACCGCCCACTGTGCACTTCCTCACTGAGACACTCGACACTGAAGTGCTTCCCACAGTAAACACGCTCTTCTCTTCACCGGCTCTCTCTCTCCACTGCAGGTTCTCCGTCGGCATGGCGCCCCAGGTGCGCATCCTGGCCCTCTTCCTCCTGTCGCTGTGCTGTGACCGGGGCTCCCTGCGCCACAGCACCTCCTGGAAGCCGCAGTGGCCGCTGCTCCGCGTTCCCGTGGTCATGCCCCAGCAGACGCTGGAGAGGCCGGCCCCGCACTTCCTGGCCGAGGCCAAGCTGGAGGTGACCTCCACCTGCGACCCGGACTGCCACAAGCAGGCCCCGACCCCCGGCTACTGGGACCTGCGCGAGTACCTGTCCTACGAGACGCTGCACGCCAACGGCAGCCTGGTGGAGACGGCGGTGGGCATCTACGGGTTCAACACGGCCGACCTGCGGAGGGAGGCGGCCGGGCGCTCCCGGGCCCGCAGGCAGATCTACGGGCCGGACAGCCGCTTCAGCATCGTGGGCCAGGACTTCCTGCTCAACTACCCCTTCTCCACCGCCGTCAAGCTGTCCACGGGCTGCACGGGCACACTGGTGGGGGACCGCCACGTCCTCACGGCGGCGCACTGCGTGCACGACGGCAAGAACTACGTCAAGGGGGCGCAGAAGCTGAGGGTGGGCTTCCTGAAGCCGCGGCAACGCGACGCCCCGCAGGCCAACAGGACCGGCTCCCCCGGCCGGCCCGACAAGATGAAGTTCCAGTGGATTCGCGTGAAGCGCACGCACGTGCCCAAGGGCTGGGTCAAGGGCAGCGCCAACGAGATCGGCATGGACTACGACTACGCCCTGCTGGAGCTGAAGAAGCCCCACCAGCGCCGCTACATGCGGATGGGGGTGAGCCCCGCCGCCCGCCTGCTGCCCGGCAAGAGGGTGCAGTTCTCCGGGTTCGACAACGACCGCGCGGGCCAGCTGGTGTTCCGCTTCTGCAAGGCCCACGAGGAGACCTACGACCTGCTGTACCAGCACTGCGACGCCCAGCCGGGCGCCAGCGGCTCCGGGGTCTACGCCCGCATGTGGAACCGGCAGCGGCGGCGCTGGGAGCGCAAGGTCATCGGCGTCTTCTCCGGGCACCAGTGGGTCGACCGCGACGGCGCCCCCGAGGAGTTCAACGTGGCGGTGCGCGTCACCCCCCTGAAGTACGCGCAGATCTGCTACTGGATCAAAGGCAACTATGTGGACTGCAGGGAAGGCTGAGGAACATGGACACGTATATGCATGCATGCACAGCCACACACATGCACACATGCATGCATAGCCACACACAAGCACACATGCATGCACACCCTCTCACAAGCACACATGCATACCCACACAGAAGCACACATGCATGCATACCTACACAAGCATACATGCATACTGACAATCATGCATGCATGCATGCTTACCCACACACAAGCATGCATGCATACCCACATACAAGCACACATGCATGCACACCCACACACATGCACAAATGCATACATGCATAGCCACACAAACACACACACATCCCCAAACAAGCACTCACACATAAATACACAAAACATGCATGCATGCATACCTACACACAAGCACACAAGCACACATGCACACACACACACATATTCATTGCTGATCTGCACTGATCTATTCAGCTACAAGAATGTTACTACACAGGAATGGTAATGATCTGAAAAGGTATTTTCAAAAGTTTAAACTGGACTAAATGTCATGAGGAAGAGGACTTAACAGGATATTGGAGGAGGCTAGCACCCAAACAGCTGGACACTGTACATCTTTCCAGTTCAGAGAGATGGGAGGTCAGGAAGTGAAAGATTTAAATTCTTTGCGTGTCTGTATTTTTATCCCAGTGTAGGGCTTAGTGTTTGTTTGCACTGAGATGTAGGGCCAAGTGTGTTCATGTCTCCAGAGATAGAGGGTTAAGTGCATGCGTGTGTGTGTATATATATATGGAAGGGAGATATAGAGCTGTTTTGTGAGCATGTCTTTCTGTTAGCCACATATAAGACGGGTGACACCATCACCACATGCCCCGCTGCCACAGTCCTGTCCCACTTAGGGGGCCATACCCTGGTGATGTGATGGGTGCTCTGTGCTGCAGCAGCGCGCGCTTATCAGCACAGGCTTGGAGGGGCTGAGCACTCACACACATACGGAATACTCCTCGAGAAGACTTGGGGTCAGAGGTCACGGTCTGTTTGCGTTCCACTGTGAGAAGTGCTCTGATAAAGGAGACAGTGAGATGCGGGGGGGGGGGGGGGGGGGGAACTCCACACAGTGCACTGGAACAGAAGATCATGACAGTGGTTCTGAGTGAAAACTGTTGGATACACTGAAGGAAGGAGGCGGCCATGAAGACCCTGCATTGTAACAGACCACACCCACAAGAGGTCACAACACAGACCACGCCCATACCCACAATCTTGGTTACGTCATCACAGACCCCACTCACTGCCTGTCAACATGTCGAATGCCATTTCTAATAGACTACTAATCGTATAGGCCATGCTAAGAAACACATTTAATCAGCTTCATTTACGCTGAAAACCTTCAATCCAAAAGTGCATATTTGGAAGAATTTATCACGTTAACCAAAGGTGCTATTTTTTGCTTTGAATAAATTTGTAAAATATATATATATATTAAATAAAAATGCAAATCTCTACTGAATATACTACCAAACATTTTCCTGAGTAATTATTCTCCAAGTACATGAAACTGGTGTTTACCAGAGCGGTTTTTAATACTGAAAGTAAACAAATGGCTCCCTCTATCAGGTTGAAGAGTGTACTGCAATTCTGGCCTGCAATTTAAGGAAGCAAGTTCTAAAAAGCACCCCTTATGAATATTAAAACAAAAGAATCAGCATTATGAAACATTTATTTCTAATGTTTGTCATGTTAACATCTTAATGTCTCCTTAATAATACTATCCTACTCCTAAATAAAACTGGCTTAGAGACCATGACGCAGTGAAGTCTTGCTAAAGAGGAAGTCATTTCAATGAATGCATTGCCTTTGTTCCTGAAACCAGCCAAAGGACAGCTTACTTGACTTGAAGCACAACTGCAGATCACCACAGCCTGTACAGACAGACCAGCAGCGTTACGTAGCCCATATCAGGAGCATATTTTATAATATGCAGCTTGACATTCAATGGTTTAAAATGTGGAGAGAAACAAGAACTTTAGTAAAATGTGAGGCTTGTCTTAAGGTCAACAAGAAGTAATTTTGCTGGAAATACAATGCCGAGAGGAGGTTTGACTGAAGCAGGAGATTAATTAAGCTGTTGGAACATACAGTAATGAATATTCCAACATATTTGGTACTTACTGAACACACAGTAAGTGCCAAATATGTTCAGAGGCACAGAAACAGCGAGGACTAACTGCTGGTATACTACGTAAAGCAATGGCATGAACACAAACGAGACTTGTATGTATCAGTAGACTTTTTGTCTTGGTATTCGAGTCTAAAACTGAAGGATCTAAAGCAGTGGTCCCCAACCCTGGTCCTGGAGAGCTACAGGGTCTGCTGGTTTTTGTTTTCACTTTAAAATCAGCACCCAGTTGAGACCCAAGACACCAGGTGAGTTGAGTTAACTGTGTAATCAACTGCTCTGATTGATTCATGACGTGAAGAGCCACTATGAAAACCCGCAGACCCTGTAGCTCTCCAGGACCCGGGTTGGAGACCACTGACGTAAAGGGTCCTGGAGAACAGTGTTGGGTTTTATGAAACCGCTGGCTGAACAACACTGGAAATAAAGAGATTTTGAACCTAAATTAAACTCGGACTAAGGGGAACAGTAGGGATATTAATGGATATTCCAATTTAATTAGTCACCAAGTTTGGGTCAACTATGCTGGAGTGTGTAAACTGTACACTTTCTGTTAACACACAAGCACATCACACACACACACACCCACACGCACGCGGTCACACACGGTCACACACGGTCACACACAACCAGCGAAAGGCTGCTCACATGTTTGGTTTATATTTTATTTTGTATGCCGTTGGCATTATTAAAAATGCAGTCTGGGTGAAATACTGTATGCCGACAGATGGCCCTTGGCCCCGCCCACCCAGATACACCAATCGGGTCCCCAGGAATGTGAACACATGCTTCCCCCTGGAAGCCCCACCCCTGGTCTCTCCAGGTGCAGTCTGGGATTTGGCACTGAGAAAATAAAAATGAAAGACAATAGAAAAAGAGGCCTGGTTTAGCTCAGACAGAAAAAGGCTATGAGGGTCCTGTCACACAGTCCGGAACATTCCAAACTCTGAGACAGTTCACACACTGCTGATAGCACTCCTGACAGATGATGGGGAAGAAGAAGGGGGGAGAAAAAAAAAATGCTGTAACTTTCCGAAAAATAAATCTGTAATCACTTAACAGGCCACTGATTCTCCCTCCTGCTCTCCTGTGATTGGCCGTCTCATGGTAACACTCTATTGGCCAAAACGAAAAGAACAGGCACTCTTTGAACAGTATACAAAATATAAAACTTTTTTTTTTAAATAGATATAAACATTGCATGAAAAATAGAACCGTATCAAAATAATATTTGGGAGTCCCTTTCCCACTGCAGCTGAGCTCAGAGTTCTCTGCTGTGGCCCGGGGCGTGGGGGGGCGGGGGGGGGGCAGGGGTGCGCAGGGCTCGTTCCCCCCCCCCCCCACCCCGGCCCGGCTTCACTGGGTCTTGAGGCCGATGGCGCTGCCGCCGCTCAGCGGGTAGGAGTAGGCCTTGCCCAGCACGATGCGGTCCCGCAGCAGTTTGAAGAGCACGTAGTAGTTGCAGAAGAGGATGAGGCCCAGGGACAGCGTGTGGTTCCACCGCTCGGAGCGCAGCAGCGAGTACAGCTGGTACAGCACCACGCTCGACTCGATCCCGATCAGCAGGTTCAGGATCCGCAGCGGCTTGTGGAACAGAAACTGCGGCAGGAAGAGACGCGATGAGGAACAACACACTGCAAAACCTGCAGAGTACGGCTGGACAAGCTGCATTCACACATAAAAACAGAAACTACAGCCAGTATCAGTGCAGGTTTCTACAGCCATTTGTCTGTCTTTACCTCAGTACATAAATGTTTAAACAGAAATAAGCAGTTATTTAAGCAGTTATGTACACCATTGCCCTCCTCCTTGCCTGTCCTTTGTCTGTTAAATGGGGAAACCCCACACACCCACACCTGCACGCACGTTCACGCACACACCCACAAGCCTGCGCGAGCACACACACACACACACGCGTGCACACACACACCTGCACGCACGTGCGCGCACACACACACACACTCACATAAAAGCGTGCATGGGAGACGTCTGAAGGCAGAGCTACGTTGTAGGGCCCCACAGCCTTGTAGAGGGAGCGACTGTGCCGCACCAGAACTCCCTGAGGCCAGATCGTGCTCTCGGACCACCTGGGGAAGATCGCACACACACACAGATCAGGGTTATAATGCAGATGCACTCACAGCACACACACACTGTACATGAGCAACTCAGTCACACACACTCACTGTACATGTGGATTAACTCAGTCACACACACTCACTATACATGTGGAGTAACTCAGTCACACACACTCACTATACATGTGGAGTAACTCAGTCACACACACTCACTGTACATGTGGAGTAACTCAGTCACACAGAGTTGCAGGGACATGTGCAGTAACTCAGTTACACACACTCACTATACATGTGGAGTAACTCAGTCACACACACTCACTATACATGTGGAGTAACTCAGTCACACAGAGTCGCAGGAACATGTAGAGTAACTCAGTCACACACACTCACTATACATGTGGAGTAACTCAGTCACACAGAGTCGCAGGAACATGTAGAGTAACTCAGTCACACACACTCACTGTACATGTGGAGTAACTCAGTCACACAGAGTTGCAGGGACATGTGCAGTAACTCAGTTACACACACTCACTGTACATGTGGAGTAACTCAGTCACACAGAGTTGCAGGGACATGTGCAGTAACTCAGTCACACAGGGTCACAGGGACACCAGAGTATTTCACACAGCCCATGAATTGTTGCCCCTGACTCCGCCCCCCTGTGACTCACAGGTGCTGCGGCGCGTTGCTATAGGAACCGTGCTCCAGCTTGTGCCAGCGGCCCAGGTGAGCAGCGGAGCGGTGCAGCAGGTCGCAGTAGCTGGGCGGCAGCAGCTGGCTCATCAGCATGACGAAGGCATTGATCCACACCATGATCAGGTGCTCACACGCCCAGCGCATGTCATAGTACTGTGTACTCTGCAAAAGAGCGGGCCTCCGTCAGCATCCACCACCATCATCATCATCAACATCCCCATCATCATCAACATCGCCATCAACATGAACACTGCAATCACCACCATCATTATCAACATTGCCATCATCATCATCATAAACAAGATCACCATTGCCATCATCATTGCCACCATCACCATCAATGTCGGCATCATCATCACCACCACCATCATCATCGTCATTGCCACCACAATCATCATCGCAACACAGAAATCTGCTGCAAGTTTTAAAATGCATCACTCTAGCAGTTCCCAACCTGAGGTCCTAAGGCACTACAGACAGCCAGTTACTATGAAGTGCAGGCTAACATATTCAGCCCTCTAAACCTAAGGAAAGCTCAAGTGTCCAAAAGCACAGTCTTCATGTCCAATACCCAGCAAGCATGATACAGAAAACAAAAACATCAAGCGATTCTGATATCATGATGGAGTAGCATCATTTTCTGCTACCTGTCCGCTTACACTATGACCATGTGGCCTGTCTATAGCGAGGCAATCCTGAAGACTCAACAAAGACCCAGGCATTAAGTTTCAGATTAAAAATGCATGGTTGCTTTTGCTGAAATACATTAGTGGGGCTGCCCCAGCAACTGCTGGAGAACCTCCAAATTTATATTAGTCCCGATAAGTACCGATAAACACAGAGCCAGGAAATGGCCCAATAGGAGACAGGATGCATGAGTTGGCGGTCCTCACTGCTTATCCAGCTGAGGCACTACTACTTCCTGAAGCAACGAGGGCCACAGTCTAGATCAGCAACGTGGCCCACGGTCTAGAGCAGCAACATGGCCCACAGCCTAGAGCAGCAACATGGCCCACAGTCTAGATCAGCAACGTGGCCCACAGCCTAGATCAGCAACGTGGCCCACAGTCTAGATCAGCAACGTGGCCCACAGTCTAGATCAGCAACATGGCCCACAGTATAGATCAGCAACGTGGCCCACAGCCTAGAGCAGCAACGAGGGCCAGAGTCTAGATCAGCAACGTCACCAAGTCTAGCTTGGCATTGTGGTCCACATGGTTGCATACATGGTTCTGAGAGTCTCTCACTGCTTCAAGCAGCAAACATGCTGCCGAAAATCTCAAACATAGACTCCACGTCGGTCCGTAAACCCACAGCCAATAAGGACACGGCCCGAGCGCGACAGACGGGGCCCGGGGGGACAGACGGGGCCCGAGCGCGACAGACGGGGCCCGAGCGCGACAGACGGGGCCCGGGGGGACAGACGGGGCCCGAGCGCGACAGACGGGGGCCGGGGGGACAGACGGGGCCCGAGCGCGACAGACGGGGCCCGGGGGGACAGACGGGGCCCGAGGGGGACAGACGGGGCCCGAGGGGGACAGACGGGGCCCGAGGGGGACAGACGGGGCCCGGGGGGACAGACGGGGGCCGGGGGGACTCACTTTGACGAAGCAGAGCGGCAGGAAGGCCACGTAGTAGGCGCTGAAGAGCGAGTTGAACAGGACCTCTTTGATGCGGCGGTTGAAGTCGGTCTTCAGGCCCTCCACCTCGCTGCGGATCAGCTCGGGCGACAGCGGGCAGTTGTGGGCGGGGACAGAGGCGGGGCTGGCGAACTGCTCCCGCAGGTTCTCCCGCAGCAGGGTGAGGAAGTCTTTGGGGCGGAGCAGGGAGCTGTCCTGGGCCTCCTGGTCCAGGTACCCGCAGTCCGTGGGCATCACCTGTGCCCGGCTCTCCTGGTGGAAACAGCAGAGCGGTACGTACACTCCAAACCTGAAACAGAGGAAGAGCATTACTCACACACCCAACACCGTTATACACAACACACCCAACACCGTTATACACAACACACCCAACACTGTTAGACACAACACACCCAACACTGTTAGACACAACACACCCATCACTGTCATACCCAATGCCAATTACCATTATTATTGTCATACACAGATTATTACTCACACACCCAACACTCTCATACACTTATTACCATTATTACTCACACACCCAACACTGTTATACACAACACGTATTACCATTATTACTGTCATACCCAACACTAACTACCATTATTACCATCATTCCAACAGTCATGAAACACTTACTACCATTATTACTGCTGAACAAGGTAGTTATTACTACATTACTGCTACATGGCCAAGCTATAATATACAAGTGTCACTGAAGCATGTCAAAGCTACAATACACAGGAAGAGTATAACGGATACCCCTCAAAGTTCTATTATTATTTAGAATAATGAAACAGAAATAAAAGCCATATTAATTATTTGAACAGTCTAAGTCAGAAGTTGCGAAGAACAGAAGTTGGGACAGGCGTGTGACAGGTAAAAGGAGTCAGTCTAGAGTCACGTTGTGGAGGTGCTGGAGGTGAAGGGGTAGAAACTCACGGGTATCCCAGGAACAAGAGGTTGAGCACCGAATGATTTCTGAAGAGGTTGACGAGCGTCCAACACAGAACCCAGCCACAGAGCGTGAGCAGAGTGAGCCGGGCGGCGATCAGAACCACGTACCGGACCAGAGAGGAGGAGGTCGTCTGAGACGCCTGTCAATCAGCAGCACCGTGGTTACGCCCTGAACCTGGACACTCACAACCGCCCCCACACGCATGCACACACACACACACACCAACACCACACTCACTGCCACAATCCACACACACATATAACACTCACTGCCACAATCCACACACACGCACACACACACACACACACACCACACACGCACACACACACACACTGCCACAGTCCACACACACACCACACTCACAACCGCCCCCACACGCACGCACACACACACTGCCACAGTCCACACACACATACCACACTCACTGCCGTAACACACACACGCACGCACACTGCCACAATCCACACACACATACCACACTCACTGCCGTAACACACACACGCACACACACACTGCCACAATCCACACACACATACCAGACTCACTGCCGTAACACACACACACGCATGCACGCACACTGCCACAATCCACACACACATACCACACTCACTGCCGTAACACACACACACACACACACGCATGCACGCACACTCACTGCACAGGTAAATGGCCAATATAACCAGAACACTTATTCTGAAAACACAGCTAGACGCAAGAGGATTTTCGAAGCAGGCAAACCAAACCGAACGCACGTGAGCCAAACCCTGGGTGGTGAACTTTTTTTTTTTTTTTTTTAAAGGAACCACTGGATTCCTAATGTACAGCAGTCCCAAAAGCAAAAATGTTCAGAGCATATCTCAGTTTTAAATTTTAGCCAGTGGAACATTTTATCAAAGTGTTGTAGTTTATTTCTCTTCACTTAGTTAGAATTACCAAAGATTTCAGAGACCAGACCGATTTGGGTTTGAGAATTTTTTTTTTAGTACTGTAGTGTGTCCCTTTAGTGGCAGAACAAAAGCGTGTAACTAACATCCCTAATGCCTTTCCATTTGTCTACAGACCTTACTTGTATGAAGACCAGTCAAAATTTCAGCACCAATCAAAATATTCCTTGTTGATATTCGTCTTGTAGGTAAACAAACTGTTCTTTCATTTGCGTTCAAAGGTTATCTTAAGAGTTGTCAAAAATAGATTGTTTTCAAGCTGGTGGGGGACATGGAGGAACTGGACTGGGACTGGACCTCAGAAGCAGAAATCAAACAGTAAGAACCCCACTCAACCCACCTCTGAAATTATTGTCCACACCAACCTCCTGGCCAACATGACGGTGATGAAGATGGCCAGGTGATAGTCCATAAGATGGAAGTTCTGCAAGCACAAAACAGTAAGAAGACAAATTACAAATTACCCACAATCCACCTGGGGAAGGCAGCAATCAAAGCTGTGTACCTGTAAACAAGCTGCACAGATGGAGTGAGTCTCCAGTGATGCTCAAACTGATATTGTGAAAAAGTTAGTGTGTCCAAAATGAGTCCAAAAAAAGATTCTTGGCAGCCCAGTAAGCAATTATTTGCCAGCAAATGACCGTGACTAATGATGTTAGGGACAGCTATCGAATGTACACTTCCCCATCCTGCTAGTTAGACAGCTTGCTGGGAAGCTATATCAGGCACAAAATTTTGATTTAAAAATATAAAAATAAAGGTGAATTATTTGTCATCTGTTAAGCACACTAAACTTTGTAAAAATAAAAAAACTTTGTATTTTAATAGCAATGGCCTTCATACCACTATGCAAACCAGTAGGCCTTCATACCTATGCAAACTTGGCTTACTTCTATTAACAGTAAAGTTTTAAGCATGACTGAATTCATTCATGGCCTATGGTTCAGTCCTGTGTACCACCTTTACTGAACCTGTCCAACGCTCCAAAACATCATGGAGTTTTTTTTATTTCACACAACCACTCGGTCGTGATTATACCGTAAACAATCCCAAACGAACAGCCTTAATATCAGCGGGACGGGCAGTGCAGGCCCTGAGCGCAGCCGACTCTTCAGCCCTCAGCCAGGACCCCCGCAGGGGAGGGGGAGTTTGACCTCCCGCTACGGCACCTTCCGAACCGTGGCCCCTTCCCTATTGGTTAACCCTCCCTGCTTTCTACTGGACTGACTAAAGCCTGAATTAAGAAAGGGGGGCTGCCTATCTGCTCTCCTTTTTAAAAAAATAATAAAATGAAATTAAAAAATCATCCCAGTCTTCCCATCAGCGCTGTAGGTCACCACTTTGTGGTTAAACAAAGTGTAACTGCAAATCACAACATAGCACATAGTGGTTATCAGTTCCTGTTTACGTGCAGCTGGTTAAGTCTGCATGTCATCCGCTAACCACTGTAAAAGGCTACGTGACCCTGCTGTCTATTCTACTATAGATGGACCACAGGTCATTCGTAACAAAAAACATAGCCGTACAGTAACATTAATGTTTCATTCGTACAAAAACCTTTCTAATAGCAACATTCTTCAGTCTTTCGCCTCGTGCATTTCTAATTTTTGTCCAAGCCTGTTTCTGAAGCATATTAAACAACATTCAGCATATTAATATGCTTTTCAGTGTTTCAGTTACATACCCCAAGTCTGAGAAACTAAACATAACAAGTGGCTCAGAACAAGCTAGCTTAGGGAAACGCAACGCCCCCATTACTGTACATGTTCTATTTCACGGAAAGTTCTCGCTTTTCGCAATTTTCATTTTGGTGCATGTGGTTACCCAATACAAAAAAGTGGTCATTTCTGCTTGTTTTGCAGGACAAGCCAAATGACTTCAGAAGTACTCACTGCACAGGCATGGTCAGCATCAAGTCTGAAATTTAAGATTCTGCAAAACATGCAAGCTAGCGTTTATTATCCAGATATAATGCACAAAAAATTATTTTTAAAAAGAGAGTCAACCTGGGAGGAGTCAACCTATCAACCTTCTTCCTCTCTAAAAAAAATCCATGACTCACACATAAATTTCTCAAACTATGGAGAGGGGATGACTGATCAAATGACTATTACTGTGAGTACAGAACTTCCTGATCCCTTCACACAGCCGTATCCTCACATCTTTCATTTCAGCAAGGTAGCAGCGCACGAATCTGCGCATGGCAGCGGCATCAAGTCACAGAATCCGTCTGCGCAACCCTGTGATGACGTCATGCTGCACTTGCTCTGTGGAACACAAACTGAGCCCACAAGTGCTTTCATGTGAGATAACATGTAGATGTGTGCAAGCAGGTCTGCACACTGTAGTCACCAGCCCAGAAGGACGATGCTGCAGGGGGGGGCGAGTGAGTACGTGTGTGTGTATCTCTGAGCGCAGTGTGCACGAGTGTGCATGTGAGGGCGTTTGTGTGCGTGCTGCTACACACAGCTGTGTGTGCGCGTAGTTACCAGAGGCAGCACTGTGGGTATGTGTGTGTATTTATGTGTGTATGTGTGTGTGTGTGTGTGTGGGGGGGGGTGTATACTATCGTGTGTCAGTGCTGTGTCTGGGGTGTGTGTGGTGTGCACGTGTGGGGTGTGTGTGTATGTGTGGTGTGTGTGCATACGCGTGTGTGTAGTTACCAGAGAGGCAGCAGGGTGGCTGTAGGGGTACCACCACACGGTCCTGTAAATGTTAATGTACTGCACGAACAGCGCCACCAGCAGGTAGAGGAAGAGCAGGAACTCGAAGAGGAGGCTGCCGTCCATGGGGAGGTCGGGGATGCGCGAGTGACGGACTGGCTCGGGGGTGATCAGGGCCGTCAGAGGGGGCGCGGTCAGACCCACGGAGTTGCTGTTCCTGAAAAGGGGAAGGGGGGGGGGCGAGCGAGCCACAGCGTTAGCGCTCTAGTCTCGCAGGAGACAAAGACACGCACAGAGACGCACGGGAAGAACACAAAGGCCCTCGCTGTGTGGACCCGGCTCCCAAGTCGCAGCGTGCAGAGAACGGGTGAGAAGGAGCGGAATGTGTGCGCCAGCGCTGTTTGTTAGCTGCGTGCTTTCTGATTTTTTTGGATCCTGTGGGAGTAGCAGGAGCCAGAGTGTTCTCCTGTCTGCTCGCCGTACGTGTCTGCACTCGCCACTCGCTGCCCCGAGGGGAATATTTTCGCAATTCCAAACAATCACTCTGCCCGCCACTGAGGATTGTGGGTATTCCGGCGCAGAGAGTGAAGGTTTTATAGAGCACTTCCTCCTACAGACCGGGAGAGCCGGGGACTGGGGGGATAATGCTGCCTGTGTTTCCCAAGCACGGAATCTGAAGGACCTGGAATCTGTGTTGCTTCAGTGTACCCAAGTGTCAGCTCCTTCTTACCCAATCACAGGGATCCGTGTTAACTTACAGACAGTGCACCTGCACACCGCATCGTGTGTGCAACTCGTACCTGGCTACGTGTTACTTCTAGGTAGTACACTCTGTCGGGAACCTGTGGACAGAGCACCTGTGCCCGTGTTGTCAGTAGTGTACATGTGTCTGTGTTGTCTGTAGTGTACCTTTGTCCGTGTTGTCTGTAGTGCACCTATGTTTCTGCTGTCTGTAGCGTACCTAGGTCCGAGTTGTCTGGAGCAGACCTGTACCTGTGCTGCCTGTAGCATACCTGCATCTGTGTTGTCTATAATGAACCAGTACCTGTGTCCGTGTTGTCTGTAGTACCCATGTCCGTTGTCTGTAGCATACCTGTGTCTGCGCAGTCTGTAGTGTACCTGTGTCCAATGCTGTCTGTAGCATACCTGTGTTGTCTGTAACGTACCCGTGTCCACAATGTCTCCGATGCACCTGTATCTGTGCTGTCTGTAGAGTTCCTTTGCCATCTCTGTAATGTGTCAGTGCCCATGTTGTCTGTAGTGTACCTGTATCTATGCAGTCTGTAGTGTACCCGTCTGTGCCGTCTGTAATGTACCCGTGTCCATGCAGTCTGTAGTGTACCCGTCTGTAATGTACCCGTGTCCACGTTGTCTGAAGCGTACTTGTGTCTGTGCTGTCAGTAGTGTACCCATGTCCATGCAGTCTGTAGTGTACCTTTCTGTAATGTACGTGTCCACGTTGTCGGAAGCATACCTGTGTCTGTGCTGTCAGTAGTGTAGGCGTCTGTGCCGTCTCTGGTGTACCTGTGTTCACGCTGTCTGAAGCGTACCGGTGTCTGTGCTGTCAGTAGTGTAGGCGTCTGTGCCGTCTCTGGTGTACCCGTGTCCACGTTGTCTGAAGCGTACCGGTGTCTGTGCTGTCAGTAGTGTAGGCGTCTGTGCTGTCTCTGGTGTACCTGTGTCCACGTTGTCTGAAGCGTACCGGTGCCTGTGCTGTCAGTAGTGTAGGCGTCTGTGCTGTCTCTGGTGTACCTGTGTCCACGTTGTCTGAAGCGTACCGGTGTCTGTGCTGTCAGTAGTGTAGGCGTCTGTGCTGTCAGTAGTGTAGGCGTCTGTGCCGTCTCTGGTGTACCTGTGTCCACGTTGTCTGAAGCGTACTTGTGTCTGTGCTGTCAGTAGTGTACCCATGTCCATGCAGTCTGTAGTGTACCTTTCTGTAATGTACGTGTCCACGTTGTCGGAAGCATACCTGTGTCTGTGCTGTCAGTAGTGTAGGCGTCTGTGCCGTCTCTGGTGTACCTGTGTTCACGCTGTCTGAAGCGTACCGGTGTCTGTGCTGTCAGTAGTGTAGGCGTCTGTGCCGTCTCTGGTGTACCCGTGTCCACGTTGTCTGAAGCGTACCGGTGTCTGTGCTGTCAGTAGTGTAGGCGTCTGTGCTGTCTCTGGTGTACCTGTGTCCACGTTGTCTGAAGCGTACCGGTGCCTGTGCTGTCAGTAGTGTAGGCGTCTGTGCTGTCTCTGGTGTACCTGTGTCCACGTTGTCTGAAGCGTACCGGTGTCTGTGCTGTCAGTAGTGTAGGCGTCTGTGCTGTCAGTAGTGTAGGCGTCTGTGCCGTCTCTGGTGTACCTGTGTCCACGTTGTCTGAAGCGTACCGGTGCCTGTGCTGTCAGTAGTGTAGGCGTCTGTGCTGTCTCTGGTGTACCTGTGTCCACGTTGTCTGAAGCGTACCGGTGTCTGTGCTGTCAGTAGTGTAGGCGTCTGTGCTGTCAGTAGTGTAGGCGTCTGTGCCGTCTCTGGTGTACCTGTGTCCACGTTGTCTGAAGCGTACCGGTGCCTGTGCTGTCAGTAGTGTAGGCGTCTGTGCTGTCTCTGGTGTACCTGTGTCCACGTTGTCTGAAGCGTACCGGTGTCTGTGCTGTCAGTAGTGTAGGCGTCTGTGCTGTCAGTAGTGTAGGCGTCTGTGCCGTCTCTGGTGTACCTGTGTCCACGTTGTCTGAAGCGTACCGGTGCCTGTGCTGTCAGTAGTGTAGGCGTCTGTGCTGTCTCTGGTGTACCTGTGTCCACGTTGTCTGAAGCGTACCGGTGTCTGTGCTGTCAGTAGTGTAGGCGTCTGTGCTGTCAGTAGTGTAGGCGTCTGTGCTGTCTCTGGTGTACCTGTGTCCACGTTGTCTGAAGCGTACCGGTGCCTGTGCTGTCAGTAGTGTAGGCGTCTGTGCTGTCTCTGGTGTACCTGTGTCCACGTTGTCTGAAGCGTACCAGTGTCTGTGCTGTCAGTAGTGTAGGCGTCTGTGCTGTCAGTAGTGTAGGCGTCTGTGCTGTCTCTGGTGTACCTGTGTCCACGCTGTGCGTAGCGCAGCTGGTTGGTCAGGGGCGCTTCAGGGAGGCTCTCACCTGTTCCTGAGGCCTGTGCCGTTGCTACAGTTGCCCCCGACCAGCGTCTGCAACGAGGGCAGCGCGGAGCGGCTCAGCTGCTGGCGGCTCGGACCCCTGCGGCCCCCGGGCATGTCCAGCGACCCCGGAGACCCCGATGACCCCTGCTGCTCTCCACTGCGAGCTCACAGCCACACCCGGCACTGCCCAACCACTGCGCGACAACAAATCAAGAGGGGGGGGGGGGAATGAGCACACTACGCACACAGACCTCCATACACAATCATACACACCCCCACAGCCACACAGACACAAACACACACACACAATACGCACACAGACCTCAATACACAATCATACACACCCCCACAGCCACACAGACACAAACACACACATACAATACGCACACAGACCTCAATACACAATCATACACACCCCCACAGCCACACAGACACAAACACACACATACAATAGGCACACAGACCTCAACACACACACAATAGGCACACAGATCTCAACACACACACACACACACACACACACACACACCTCAACACACACACACACACACACACACACACAGACCTCAACACACACACACACACACACAGACAAAAACACCCCCCCCCCCCCACACACACACACACACACACACCCTCTTTGTAACCAAATAAACCACTACAGAACGTACAGACATAAAAAGCTATGCATGATCCTGTCACCCTCACATTAAGTGAAAGACAGGGCTGTGTCATACAGGGTGAGCATGGGCTTTGTTTTTCTGAGTTAGAAAACATCCTTTGTTACGCACGCTTTCAGCGGCTGAAAGCAAGACCCACCCTGCTGACAAATGAAGGCACAGTCATCTGTGGCAAGTTCTAAATCGTCTGGCTTTAGCATCAAGTTGAACATGTTCCTGTAGTACAACTGTTCCCATTCACTGGTTGATCCCCATTAAACATATTAGGCCTATATATATATATTTTTTTTTAAAGCTACGAATATTCCAAGTAACTCGTAGCACAAGCCAGTGACATCATTTGTACCCACAGTGCTTTGCTCACCAAAATCTCTTCCTGTATTTACGGGGTCAGCACTGGATGTAGTAACAAGACTGAGTAACAGGGACATTGGGAAACACTGAAAAGGTGAGCAAGCCATCCAAAGTAAAAAAAAAAAAAAAAAAAAAACACAAATAAAGGAGTCAACAGAGAAGAGAAAGAACAAAAACAGCCGTATTATCTCAACTCCAATTCCATCATGAGACCCATCCGACTGTGTGTGGATGTGTAAACAGGTAGACTTTAGTTAGCCAACTGTTGCTATAAAAGACTGTGTAAAAGTAACACACTGGTCTGGTTTTACCACTGCAATGCAGCGGCTTAAAATGAGTAAAATCTTTAAATCCCCGCGGTAAAAGAAAGACACGTTGAAACCACAATCAAATCTGAATCCCCATCAGGACTTCCCATTTGTTGCGAGGCTTCCACGCCAACCAATAATGACAAATTAACTAACTGTAAGGAGCTCTTATCTGGTCAAATTCAGCATTGGACAATGATCTACCCTGTCAAATTATACAAGGAGTAAGGGCCCAACGAGTACCAGACCAGCAGCCACACACTGACCATCTACCACCACAGACTGCAACACACCTACTTAACCTGCACATTGATTCACCTCATGTTAAACTCTGAACAATTTGCCAGGGTTTACTAGCTGTACTGATACCAATTCTAAAAACAATCCCCTAACTGATTTGCTTCCTAATTATACCACATTCTCCCATTTCCCCATTGAACCTACTGCACCATTTAGCTTTACGGTGTAAGGTTACGTGCGACTATTGACACGGGTTCCGACCCTGATGACTTGGTATCAGTGCTGTTCGTTGCATAAACCCGAGCGTGCGCACTTGCGCAAGTCACTCTGGATAAGAGCGTCTGTTAACTGCCAAAATGCAAAACGGAAACGCGCACGCACCATGAAGACCGAACGTATCTTTTGCGGAAGGCACTGCTAGCCAGCAGAATGAGCCCTCTGAAATTAATTTGCATCTCTTTTCCATAATGCAGAGGATCACAGTTTCCCCCTTGAACATTTGCACTGGAACTGTAGTCCAGAGGCAGAGAGAGGTATGATTCTGCATGGCTGTGAGACTAACCCTGCTCATTCATTCCCACTTTATATCTCAAAAAGCTGCCATTCACCCAAGGTTCGATGTGTGTATAAATGGATACAATGTAAAATGCTATGTAAAAAGTTGTGTAAGTCGCTCTGGATAAGAGCGTCTGCTAAATGCCTGTAATGTAATGTAATGTAATGTAATGGAGGCCATGTTATACCCAACGTACACACATCGCAGTCATGCAGACAAATGCACTGGAGCATTGTATGCACTTCATTTGTAGGGCTCAGTGCTCCTTGGAGGAGTGTATGTGGTATAGTGACAATTGGTGATCTCAAAAATTGGGGGGGGAAAAAAAGTACTTTTACTTTCTCTTGAAAGTAATTTGAAGAGTGCAGGTGTACTGGAGGTCTGACAGCAGTTTCACACAGCTGACCAGGATACATTAGGCCAAGTGAAGTACACTGCCATGACCGCATTCACTGCCGCCATTTCACACAGGATGGAAGTGGTCTATTTAGCATGACTGTGACGAACGGTTTTTTCACCAATAAAATTATAAACTTGCTGTATTCTTACTACAGTAATGGACAAAGCATATAAAATATTGGATTTTCCTAAAATGAAAAACAGAGGTTTCATTGACTAGGTACACCACCATAATTTATATGACCCAACGGAAGAGTGCTTAGGACAATAATAGTAAGTGTAATGGATACTGCCTGCTCTAAGTTCCTGTGACAACCATGAAGAGGCTTAGGCATCTTGATTTACATAAAGCATATAGCCAAATCAGAGTAGATGGATGCAAAATGAGTTTCAAGCAGTAGTGCATTTTTTTCTTTTCATTTTTTTCACTTGCTTACTAAATGTCAGTACTGGAGAAACATTCTCCGTTCATGGACATTCTGCTGATGTACCCTCTTCAAAGGTACATGAGCCATTGAACATACATCCCCATAACCATGACATGTAATGCACTAATGCAGTATAGCTGGGTTACCAAAACAGAATTCAGTCAGACTTACGAAGGTGCCAATCCGAAGTTAAAATATTGAGCTACCTGTACAGGTAGCCATGAGAGCGGGAAAGCCATAGGAAGTTAAAGCCACCACAGTCTGAAAGGTAGTTTCACGTGCATCGGCGACCTGAAGTTACCCGCCCCACTAACTTCAGGTCGCGATGCATGTAAACACTCCCAATAGTATACATATGTATCCGACTGCAATTCTGAAACTGCAAGTGATGAGATTTCCATTCAAGTTATTTCTGAAGAGCAAACTTGCAGTTAACTTTGCCAGCCAATTACCGAAAGGAGGAGCGCTCAAAACACCTCGAGCAGGCACTCACGTGTGCTTCCGGTTTCAGACGTTCTGCTAGCTTTCTTTTCCACGATTTCGTGTGGTGAAAAGTTTTAAACGCTCTAAGTAATAACGAAAACTTAATTGTATTTGTAATCTAAATTATCCCCCATACATGTAACCCAGTGCAGCAAAAACTAAGCAAAAAGCCAGCCAGCTCACTCGCTCGTCACACAGGAAGAGTCGCGAGGAGGCTAGCTAGTTAGCAGCTTCTGCAAAAAGGAACACACGTCAGAACATTTTTTTTCTCTGAATTTCAAACTTTCCACGTCATAATCCAAATAGACATAATGCATGCATAGTATATAAGAATGCAAGTGCATCTATGTACCCGAACTCGAATACTCACACATCAATGAACAGTGGATGATGTGAACGCTGAGACATCAGTCAGTCGTGTGGTCGTGGGCTGCCAGCAGAATAGAGCCGAGAGGGAACATTGTTACTCGCCTTATGTTGAAATGTTGGCCTATTCGGGGACGTTTACAGCGAAAATGCACCGGAAACGTGGGTTTATCAACCTACGTTGAGGTAAAATGACAATTGCTTCAGCACTAAAAGTGTTAGAACGCTTTAAAAACTTCTGTTTGCTCGTGCACTAGACCTGTCGCTTCCACACAGCGACCGACGTGGCAAACCTGCAACTCCTTTTTCAGACACGTCATCTGCTCCGCGACATATCATTCCGCTGCGCAATCGCAGTAAAGGACAGAGACAGATACCCTTTTCTGGTGGCTTTCTGCCCAGACGTTATATAGTATTACTAAACTGGATTGCTACTTTTCATAATGATTCCATTATGCTTGTCAATCCATGTAATATAGGGATTAGTGAATCTTCTCAGCGTCATACAGCAGGACGATCAAAAACAAAACCTGTACACACATCTGGAAAGCCCCAAACTTACGTTCAGAATCGTTTTTACATACAAATCCTTCGTAAAGGAAATACCTCGAGTCCCACGCGATTATTTAATTTAACACGCTTTAAGGAAAATAACACAACAATAAGTTTGCAATTTTTTTGTTCTTGGGCTAAATTAAGGTTCTTATATTGACAAAAATACATTTGCCAAGCAGTAGGCCTACTAAAAAAATAGGGTTGTCGAACCAATGCCAGGTAACAAAGCATTCACATTCAATAACAAGTAGGCCTACAATATTCAACAAAGCATTCAGTAACAAGTACAGCATTCAACAAAATATGCACACAATACATCAATAATCTAGATAATGCAGCTAGAAGACACCAAATAATGTAGCTACAAGAGGCCAAAATAAAACCTTTTTATTAATAGACAGATAACACGGTTACATGTCATTTCTGGGAGCAACCCATCTCCCTTTCAGGGTGTCCCATGGGTGGCCCTGGCGTTCGCCATGTATGTATGTTGTGAATACTCAAGGTTGCTGTTTTCAGGGAGTGTAGGCTATGTGTTTTCTTGTGACTTTGCCTACCAACAGGTCTGTGAGCAGGTAGCTCTTACTGGCTAGCTCTGGTACAAAGCTGTTGCCAGCATGACTGACTGGATGCATTAATAGAACTAATGTTTGTAAGGAGCCCTCATGAGGAGACGAATTTGCCAACCTGTGTCGGTGGTCACTGTATTCTGTGGTGGACTGTGGAAACCACTGTCTCACAGCATCAAACACCAAGGCATCAAGTTTCCTCTTTCAACCTCTTGCGATGGACACACTGCATTGTAGTGCAGTACACAGCAGCTGTGCTGATTCCCATTAGCATGCAGAACAGTTTTATAAAATGTATTTACATATGGCGGAGCCAGCTAACACCATCGGGTGTTGTGAGCTTTCTCCTTTGGTTACAGCTACAGTATATTCACTAATTGTCCTTTCATATAAGGGCATGAACGGTGCTTGTTGAGCATTCGAAGAAATGCTTGTGCCAAATAAATTTCTGCTGACAGTAGGAAGGCAGCTGGTTACTCTCCATCCTGCCAGAGTCTGCACCTATATCTGCAACTGCTACATCTTTGTATCTGTTGTTCCCAAATGGGATATTTTTTCGTGGTAGTTATTTCCCTGGGCAACAGATGGAGTATTTGTTAAGTATTAGCAGACTCAACTGCTCAGTATTTTTTCCTTCCTAGTTTTTGTGTCTTATGTTGAGGCCAAATCTAGCATTACTAATGCTACTTTACTGCTCTTGCCAATCACATTTGGTCCCAGAGGAAGCTCATGATGACTACCCAAATGGTCTGGTGGTTAATTTTAAAATAGATGCTTGCCACAAAACACACATATCATGTATATGTCACATATTATGCAAGTACATGGAGAATGA